>NW_027249355.1:40000-238578 GCF_030848795.1 Temnothorax nylanderi | reverse complement strand
GACGCTCCCGGGTGGAAATTTCCACGCGAGTACCAGTGAAGTGCCCCTCCTCGGTACGCTGCACCAGGTTTTACCTTCTTTATTTACGCGTGCCATTGACGCCGACTCGTGCGCCGCCTCGGAGACGTCCCCGATGATGATCCGGGCGATTCCCGTAGAGGATGTCCAGGTCTACTTTGGATCGTCGGCCGTTGACGCCGACCCGTGCGCACCACTTTTGAGGTGTCCCTGATGATGTTTCGGACCGACTCCCTGAAGAAAACGTCCGTGTGCACTTTGGTGTCGGCCGTTGACGCCGACCTGTGCGCACCTCCTTGGAGATGCTCCCGAACAGATTTCCGGTCGACTTCCTGGAGAAGTCGCCCGAGTGCGTTTCTGGTCGTCGGCCGTTGACGCCGACCTACGCGCACCTCTTTGAGATGTCCCGGAACAGGTTCCGGACCGACTTTCTGGAGAAGTGTCCGGCGCCCTTTTGGGGTCGGGCGTTGACGCCGACCCTATAGGGGTGTCCCAGGTCTTGAGAGCGAATTCGGGACTTTGTTCCTGGAGAAGTCCCCTTTTGGAGCTGATGCTCTGCCGACGACGCCGACCTGTAGTCGCGGTACCAGGTCCGGTGATGCTCCTCCGAACCCTTTTTCCTGGAGATTGTCGTGGTCTACCTACTAGTTGCGCGAATTGTCACGCTGACCTTCGCGCGTCAAACCAAATGTTCCAAACCAAGGACCGTCAAAAATAAACAGAAAATAACTCGTCTGGTCAGCGACTCGTGATATACAACCTACCTACCTTATGCCTTTTCGGCTAACCGCGCTCGGTGAATTTATCGCCATATGGGCGCGCAGGGCTTACATACTAACTTATTCTAATCTCGGATTCTCATTGCCGAGAATGTCATACAATCGAGCCAAATAAAATATACTCGGGAAAGAGAACAAATGAAAAAAAACTGAGAAAATTCTCTCCAGGCGACTACTGGAATCCGCCGTGGCTCGCGATCCGCCATGCGCCTCCTCGCCTTAGTCTCCTCGTCGCCGCTCGACGGACTTAGGAAGTCATCGGACGGCTGGCGACTTCCCCCAGAGGCGTTGTTACCCATACTATGGGCGGTTGTATGGGTATTGTAGGACTACCTGTGGGCAACTCGTCACCGTCGGTCGCGGCCGAGCCGGCTGACGATATCACGGGCACGTCCCGCGGTCGGTCATCTCCCGTCGCGGAGGCGCGTCGCGTCGCTCGCCGTGCTAGGCGGCTCCACCATTCTTTCGATCACTACCGCGGTGACCCTCGCTGGCGCACGATCGCCCTTGGGGAGAGCGGTCGCAAGGTTAACGACGGTTAAAGTTAGCAGGGTGCCAACAGACATTGATATTCTCTCGTAACCTCTTGTGTATTGTCAATTTTACGGAGCTTGTTTAATCTGAAATTTCATCAGTGAGTGAGAATACAAAATAAATGATATTATAAATTACATATTTTGACGAATTTGCTGGTTACAATTTACAAAAACGTCAAAGAGCACGTGAAATCAAACCACGTATAAATTATTTAGAATTGTTTGACGATGTAGATTTCAGTACAAGGTTTAGAATATCAAAAAATCATTTTATGATATTATTGGAAAAAATAGAAGATGAAATACGACAAAAAACTGATTGGTATGTACGAATATATATATATATATATATATATATATGTTTTTGGTATATTTCAAGGACATTTAAAAAGACCTATATACATGCATATATTTAGAAGCAGTAAATATTGATTAATCAATATAGCTACTTTTAGCAATCATCTATATCGTTTTTCTCAAAGCTATAAATGATTTAACATGTACGGTCGATTTCAAGGACATATAAATATTAATAGGCAATGGGTTGATATGAGGACATATACACATTTACGTATGGACTATTATGGGGACGGATATAAAAATGAAACTTTATATATTTTAATCCACTTTGAACTCAGTAATATTACCTTATAGCTATAATTGATAACTATACCACATTTTGCATAATATCAACAATTTATATACATGGATATTTTTGAGGACTTTTAAAATAAATACACAGAGACAAGATTACCTTAACACATAAATTCATGCGCATATTCGGAGTGTGTACTCGTATGTGCATTTGCCTGTATCATTGTTGGTTATTCGAGAAATAGCATTCAAACAGCTGTTTCAAAATAGCTAGAGGCTGACTGACATTTTATAGTTTGATATATCAACATTTATTTATGTGAAAACATCAGATTTAAAAAGTAACATAGATAATAGATTTATATACTAGGTATAGAGCACATAAAATATTAGTTGCATTAAAGGTCAATCCAGACAAATTGCATATAGGTTGTATAAGCATATGCATAAAAAAACGGATTAATTTATTTCCTTATGCATATGTATATGGATTAATCAATTTTCTTATGCTTATGTTTATGCGCTATGCAAGTTTGTCTAGATATACGATATACCTTTAGACAGTGTGCCGTTTCGTGATAATACCGACATAACCAATAATTATGGTACATATACGAATATGCATACACAAGCACGCACTCAAATATGTCCGATACGCGCGAAAAATTTATGTGTTAAGACAATATTTGTCTTTATGTGTACTTTAAAAGTCCTCAAAATATCCATGCATATAAAATTATTAATATTATGCATAATACAGTGTAGTTAGCAATTATAGCTATAAAGTTATGTTGCTGGATTTAATTGTATTGAAATATATAAGAATTTCAATTTTATACATCCATGTCCCATAATAGTCCATATGTAAAATGTATGTCTCATATATTAACCAATAACCTGTTAATGTCTATATGTTCTTAAAATAGACCATACATGTTTAATCATTTATAGTTTTGAGAAAACGATATAGATGATAGCTAAAGATAGCAACATTGATAAACAATATTTACTGCTTTTAAATTATGCTCCGATATGTGCATGATTCTGAACCAGTGGCGAACACTGCAAACTATTCTATTTTACTCATGTACATTTTTCTCAATCTTTAAACTTCTCACCTTACTGCAAATAATGTTTCTTAACGTCTAATATTGAAATCTACATTCTATACAATGTATCAAGCATATCTTTTTGAGAAATATTCAGGTTCTTACAATGAGAATATTAAAATCGAATGGTGTATGTATATGTACAGTAGTGCATTAATTTAATGGGTCAAGCCTAGTTTACACCGATCTCTTGATACGCGTATCAAATAGTATATTGATCAGCCAATAATGGCCAATCAAACTAATTTACTAGTTATTTACTATTTAATACATGTATCAAGTGATTGGTGTAAACTAATAGGCCATAGTAACCTGACTTATTGGCTGCTGGATCTTTAATAATCAACATATGCGCAGTTTATCAAAATATTAAAATATATATTGAGAAGAATAAAAATTAAAATGAGATGAATCAATTAGTATAAAGAAAACACATGCTGTTGCGTCTGCAGCATGATGTAAAAATATAATGCGCTTATACTCGAAACAAATTTCTTACAGTTCTGCACAGATGCCAGATACGGCAATATTTAAGTGTTTAGATCAAAAGTTATACTAATTGTAAGTGACTGTAACATATTTGTCTTTTGATCTCTGAGTCCTTAAAAAAACAGAAATTCGACAGATCATTTGAACATATAACATCACACTCAATAAAGACTTATAAAAACGTTTCCCGAAAAAATTAATTCAATTGTCGCAATGGCGGTATCTTACATCATTTCTCATTGGCCGTTAGAAATGTTGCATACGCATGAACACATCTTGTATAATTACACCATGATGTATGGTTTATAGCGAAAAACACAGACTTTTGCATAACACATAATGCATAACCATAAGAAAATTGAAGGCCATCGCACACAAAATTGCGTAGCTTAGCATAAGCGTAACATATGACCGCTAAACCAATGAGCATCCAACATAAAGTCGCCATATTGATTTACGTAAGATGCTCATTGGTCCAGCGGTCTTATGCTATGCTTATGCAGCTTATGCAAGTTTGTGTGCGATGGCCTTGATTGGTCTATTTCCTTATGCACATGTATATGGACCAATCAATTTTCTTATGGTTACGCATTATGTGTAAAGGCCAGTTTACACACGCAATGATTAGTGGCGCTAACTGACTGGCATTCATATTGGCGCCAGAAACCGACTAGCAAACTCACAAGTATTTACACAGTGATTGGCGTATAATATGGAAAATATTAACATTTATTAAACACACAGTAAATGACAGCAAGCATATAACCTCAAATTTTGAGGTTATATGCTTTGGCCAATAACCGCCTGTAAACGCCACATACTAGCGCCAGTTTATATCAAGTGTTTACACTTGCATTTTTATTGACGTTAATCGATTGGCGCCACTAATCATTGCGTGTAAACTGGCCTTTATGCAAAAGTCTGTGCTCCCCGCTTATGTATGTACAATCTGGCATCAAATTCAATCTATTCTGCAGAGTTTACATGTTTACAAAGCACATATGACAGTCGTAGTCGTGGACGTAAGTAACGCACAAGCTTTGGCGTATCCCGATTTGTCAGGTCGAGGTCTATGACCGTCATATATCGCTACGCCATGTTATGCCCGTATCACACTAGCGATTGGCGATTGCATCTACGTTTGCGTTTACGTCTGTTGACCAATCAGAAAGTAGCTGCTAGCGATTGCGATTCGCGATTTCCGTTCTGATTGGTCAAAAGACGTAGACGCAAACGCAGATGCAATCGCCAATCGCTAGTGTGATACGGGCATTATGTGCTTTGGCCCTTAGTGCCCGTCTACAATAGGTGTTTTAAGCCCTAAACCCTAAGAAATTGACCAATCACAGTCAATTATTCTCCTCAAATTCAACTGTGATTGAACAATTTCGTAAGGCTTAGGGCTTAAAACACCTATTGTAGATGGGCACTTACAGAATCGCACTACAGCATGATTACGCGCAACGCGCGATATTGGCTGCGTTCAGCAGACACAACTGTTGAGTGTCGTTTTATCAATACGCTACGCTGATTTGCTCGGTCTAAAAGTAAGAGCCAATCACGTTCAATCGCTACTGAGCGGTTTGTTCTGCTGAACGCGCCCATCCAATAGGGGCATCCAGAAGCACGACCGCTCACTGAACCGCTAAATAGCAATTGAATGTGATTGGTTCTTACCTTTGAATCCAACCAATGAGCGTGCTGCGATGAGCGGAGGGCTGTACGTTCATGGATATCGCGCGAAGCCATAACGGAAAGTGTGTGTGGCCAGCATTAGTGCATGTTTAGTATGCGTAATTTTTATTTCTATATAAGTTGATAGATTTGTGTCAGTGATAGTCGGTGTACAAATAGAATAGTTGTGCAAATTAATCTTTTGATGAGTACTAAAATGTATTCATTAAGGAAACGTAATGTACGAAAAGTGAAAGAGCAAAAGCTATTGATATCAGCCAGTAAGTATATAATCAGGATGTTTTGTTGTGTTTTGTATATACGTTTTATTTAAACATATTATTTGTTAAATGTACAATAAGATCTTGTGTATTACAATAACATGGATTTCTAGTCATTGATCTTTAACATAATATAACCTAGATTTTTGTGTTTTTATCATTTCAAGGTATGACACACAAGTTTTATTAACGCGTTATAAAATGAATAAAGGGAGAAATGTTGAAGCAACGCGAAGGATAAATACAGATAATGGTAAGTGTCTTTGACGTACAAGTTTTTTATTTTAATATATAAAAAAGTACCAGGCATATTTCTAAAAATATAATATCTGTGTCAGATATTTGCATATCTGAAATATCAACAAAGATCGATAAAAGAAGGATAATTTTTGGTTTCTTTATTTTAATTGCATGACACTAAAAATATATGTTAATTATTTTATTTTATTGACTTAACCTTATATAATTTTTTAAATTAATATCTTGCATAAAGTGTGCATGCATACTGATAATTTAACTCACAGAGTGAAATATGTCGTCTATTGCAGGTAGTTATAAAAAAAGGAATTAGATCCCATAACTGCGGAATTAGATCCCGTTGCAATGACAACAAATAAGTAGGTTTTTAAAATCGTAATTTTTGTATTCTTGCATGGAAGTAAATATTAAATATTTATTTGTAGATGTAAGATTACTAATATCGAGACTATAGATAACGTCTGCGTTATACGAGGACAATCATGCATTGATAATGTTAAAGGTATGTTGCTGTATATATATAAGAATTAAATGTATTACTAGTATTAATATCTCTGAAGCTTTTATATATTTAAGTAAAAAATAAATGCAAATAAATTGTTTTAAATTGATATTGAACTTAACTTGATAAAGGTCAAGTCTATGCTTTTGATTTTATTAATGTGTAAAAATACTAATTCGCATTTTTATATTATCATTTCTATTTAATTATAATATCAATTAATATGTAAAATAAACTTTGCTTATAATAATGTATGTAATATTTTTTCATGTTTCAGACGATAATTGCTCTTCATCTGCAAACACAGACATCATATCTAATATTAATGATTTTGCTAAAAATGACATAAATGTAAACACTGACGTTAGTAATGATCTAAGTATTTCGCCGATAGTAACCGATATACTTGAAAAGGGAGTAATTGATAGCAACTTTTTAAATTCTGGTCAATTTTCTGATTTATTAGATACAGGTATAGTAGTCTTTTTATTTTGTACAAATGTAAATAAAACTATTGGGTTTGTATTTGCTATTACTTTCCTATATTAGCAGGCAAATTAATTAGTTACTATTTACTTATTGTTAGTTACTAATTAGCTATTTATGTAATATATATTTGTATATTTATTATGTCATAGATGTATCTCTTAATTCAATATTGGATAATAGTGCCGAAAAACAGTTTTCTTCAACTTCCTGCAAAATTCAAGAAATGGAAACAAACAATGTAAACGAGTTGTGCCTTCAAGAGAATGATACTGAAATACAAGGTATTAGAGTTGTATTATTTTGTATTTGCCATTACTTTCCTATATTAGCAGGCAAATTAATTTATAGTTACTATTTACTTATTGTTAGTTACTAATTAGCTATTTAAGTAATATATATTATTTGCTTATTTATTATGTCATAGATGTATCTTTTAATTCAATATTGGATAATAGTGCCGAAAAACAGTTTTCTTCAACTTCCTGCAAAATTCAAGAAATGGAAACAAACAATGTAAACGAGTTGTGCCTTGCTCAAGAGAATGATACTGAAATACAAGGTATTAAAGTTGTATTACATGTTGTTATTTTAATTTGTATGATTATTTTCTAATGTGCTTATACTTATATTTTATATTTTTTTTCTTGAAATAGAGAAAGATTTTGAAAGTGATCCTGATTAAGTACAAAGTGAATATTCGTCAGCTGCGAGTGATTCTAAAGAAACAGAGAAATCAGAACATGAAGATAACAACAAATGTAAAGAACAGATTTCTAGCACACAAAATAATGATTCGACGATATCTACAGGCATGGATGTTAGTAATATTGAGGGGTGTGAAACTCGGCAAGATGAGCAAACGGTAGTACCTACAAAACGTGCTGGCACAAAAAATATATGTGTGTGTTCTGTCACAAAATGCAAGCAAAAATTGCTCGACATTTTGAATTAGTCCATTCTAAGGAACCTGATGTTCAAAAGTTTAAATATTTACCTAAAGGTTGTAGCGAAAGAAGAAAGATCATCGATACTTTAAGAAAAAAAGGAAATTTTAAATTCAACATTGAAAAACAATATGAAGGTCAAGGTTTTATTCCATGTAGACGAGCAAGAGAAAATCAACCTAAGATTCTTAACAATTATTTGGCATGTGGGAATTGCAAGGGTCATTATTTAAAATCGACAATAAGACATCATTTCAAAAATTGTACAGGTCGGAGAGGAGAAAAAAGTCGCATCGTTAAAGTAATGGGTCGGAGGATAGAAGGCAAATGTCTCAAAGAAGCTGATGAGAAAGTACGGCGAATACTATTACCAGCAATGAGATCTGATGACGTAACGCGCAATATTCGTTACGATAGTTTATTACTATTATATGCAAATTTCCAGTGCAAAAAATATAGGCACTCATCGCATCATTTACAAATGATTCGAGCTCGATTGCGGCTTGTAAGTCGCCTATTGATAGCGATGAGAAATATTAATAATGATATAACGTCTTTTACTTCTATTTACGACCCAAAATATTACGATACTTTTTTAGATGCCGTAAATATTGTTGCACAATATAACAAAGAAAAAGATACCTATGAAAAGCCTGCCATTGCATCTAATCTTGGTACTTACGTGAAGTATATTGGCGAACTTTTAATAACAAAATGCATAAAGAACATAATGATAGCACGAAAACAAACGCGAAAAACTTTTTAAAGCTATTAACCGTTGATTATGGAGCAAGTGTTAACAAAACCGTAGTCGAATCTCAAACTCAATTTAGAAGACAAAAAATTACAAAACTTCCTACAATGGAGGACATACAAAAATTGCGAGCTTATCTATTAAAAGTACAAAAGAATCGTACAGTAATTTGAAAAGGAAATTTTCATTATCTGCTTGGATTTCTCTTGGAGAAGCTACTTTGACATCAATACAGTTATTTAACCGCCGCCGGCCAGGAGAAACTGAGCGAATATTAATTTCTGATTTCAAAAATTACGAAAGAATTAATGACAATATCGATACGTTCAGTGGATTATCTACAGATAAAAAAGAACAGGCACAAAAATATGTACGCTTTTGTATACGTGGAAAATTAGGAAGAACTGTTCCTGTAATACTAGATGAACTAAATTTGGAATGTGCACAAACGTTTTTACAGTTAAGAAATAAAGCCAAAGTACACTCGAAAAATCCTTACTTATTTGGTATTCCAGGACATGATAAAATTATTGATAGACATTTATGTGCATATCGAGTCATGTTGCGTTTTGCTAAAGAGAGCGGAACTGAATTTCCTGATACATTACGTGGTACTACACTCAGAAAACATATAGCCACTATGGGAATTACTCTTAATTTAACGGACAATCAGATTACAGATCTGGCCAATTTCATGGGCCATCATGAAAAAATTCACAAGGAAGTATATAGAAAGCCAGTAATAGTTAAAGATATTACAGAAGTCTCACAACTTCTAGAAGCTGCACAAGGCGTGAGAGATGCAGCGAACAATTTGATTGATGAAAGCGACAGCGAGGCTGAAAGTGATGTAAGCACGGAAATCACAGAGAATAATGAAATATCTGAAGAAATTAGTTGTTTGCAACAATCAAGTGATAGTGAGTATAAAACTTATTTTTAAAATATACAGATCGCTTTTTTCTGATTTTAACATGTTTCTAATGCAGGTTCATTATCTATCCCAGTGTATAAAAAGCGTACCCAAACTGAAATAAAAGCGGTACAAAAAAAACGTAGATCAGGAGGTAAGGATCTAATTTACCATGTACATTCGACCAATAAGCCAATAATGTGTTACTTGATATTATAATCACAAAGTAAAAAGAATTTATGTATGATTTGTGAAAATGCGTTTAATTTTTTTTGTGCAGATGCATTTACGGCACCTGTTAAACGATCAACTTGGGAACCAGATGAGATAAAAGTTGTATTAGACGCATTTGGAAAAAAATTACAAACTAATACACTAATAACTGGAACAGAAATGCAGAATCTTATATCTAGTACTCCGTGTCTGGCTAATAAAAAACGAACAGTTGCACAAATGAGAACATGGTTACACACGTATAAAAAGAAATTAAATAATCGTAATAATCGTAATAAAAGAAAATAAATAAATTTAAAACTATCTATCACAAAAATTATCACAATATTTTTTTACATTTAAAGAAATAATTCAATATTAAAACTTTAATTTGGACTTCAATTAAAAATAAATCCTTACGTTTGATTTTCATATTGTAATAATTATAGTTTCTATGTCTGTTGCTTTTTAAGTTTACAAGAAACATTGCACGAGATGAATATTGACACTTTAATTTAAACTTTAATTAAAAATAATTACATGTGATTTTCATAATTTGATAATTATTGTATGATAATTATAATTTTTATGTTCGTTGTTTTTTTAGTTTAAACGTTGCACGAGATAACAGACTGAACTTTTAATTTAACGTATTTTAAATATAACGCAATAAGCTATATACTATAAGAGAAAATATTTTTATTTAAGATATGTTTTCTGTATTGAAAATACGTTAAAAAGGCACTATAAGATAGATATGTTGTATAATGTAGACACAAGATTTTTATGAAGATTTATTTTGTAAAAAAGTTTTATGTTTATATATTATATGTATATATACATATTATATAATTTAAGTTACTTAAGTGCCATATATTTTTCATAAGTTTAGTATCTTTCATTTATTATATTTTTATTAGTAACATATATAAGAAGAAAGTGTAGCGTGTTTTTATGCTTATTTTCATTTTTTACTGTAATCTTACTTAATATCTTATTAAAAATGTTGCAAAATAAAAATATCTAAAAGTACCTTGTTTTTCCCTTCTACATTACAATCACACATTGTGCGTGTATACTTAAAAATATATGGCGACACATACGTTGCTGCAAATTAATTTCATATTTTGATAAAAAGATAAAACCAATATGTATATACAGAAATAAGGATTCTCACTACAGCTGCTAATAGAACATTTATAATATGTAACTACATGTAAATTTATAAAAGAAATATATATTAATATCAACAAGTGATAAAACATAGTAAAAAATAAAATGCAATACACTTGCGCACTATTTTTTTGTTTATTTGCTGCAGATACCACATACTTTCGTTGTTGGGCTGTTACAATTTCTTCTCATTGTCAGACATCTGTTGCCGTTTAAACTAAATACGATTGAGAACAGTTTCTTTTTGCTAATCAGAAATTTATTATTTCTGTAAACATTACAAAATTACATTACCTTTACATAATTTTTGCAGTACAAAAACAAAATTTGTTGGTACCAATGAGAATAAACAAGCAAAAAAGAATATATAAAATTGCAAAAATACAATGTCTGTTAAGTTAGTATCTCTCCTACAAAAAACTATCTGTATTTTACTGGTTCTTTACTCTTGTACATATGGGATGCTTACATTGGGTTGGCCAAAGAGGATGAGCATGGAAATCTTATTGTACATATTTAGAAAACACATAAATTGAGGAACATTTTAAGACTAAAACCAATTTGCTATCTGTATTTCAACTGGTACTTTACTCTTGTATGTATGGGATGCTCACGTTTGGGTCGGCCAAAGCGGATAAGCACGAAAATTTCATTGTGCATATTTTGGAAACACATAAATTGAGGAACATTTTAAGACTAAAACCAATTCTCTATCTGTATTTTAACTGATACTTTACTATTGTAAATATGGGGTGTTCACGTGCGGGTCAGCTGAAAAGGATAAGCATGGAAATCTCATTGTGCATATTTCGGGAGCATATAAATTGAGGAACATTTTAAGACTAAAACCAATTTGCTATCTGTATTTCAACTGGTACTTTACTCTTGTATGTATGGGATGCTCACGTTTGGGTCGGCCAAAGCGGATGAGCATGAAAATTTTATTGTGCATATTTCGGGAAGTTAAGTCAGCACCCCCACTTTCAATTGCGATTTCCCGAGAAATTGCTTGAGCATAAAGATCGTGAATAGAGCACATAATTAGCACATAAAGAGCACTTAATTTCTGTATACGTGTTATTCCGGTTTTTGTAGGAAAGGTGCTAACTTAACAGACATAAAAATACATGGTTGGTAAATTTTGAGGACAGTACTAATAATTAAAACAGAATGTATAATATGATCAAGTAAGGAAGGATGGGCAATAAGAGCCAAGCGCCGTAGATAATGCGCAATCAAATTATCGTAACAATATATATTATAATAAAACGGACGTTTCGACACTTTTTTTGTGTCTTCTTCAGCGTTAATACATAAATTCGACGAAGTTGATCTGTGAGAGACAGTCAAGCGCAATCAAAATTCACGACGGTAAAACATAAAGCTGAATAAAACTGGAGCAGTAAACGCGTGAACCATAAGGTGTAAATTGAAAATAAAAGCTATGAGCCATACAGGTGCAGTCAACAAGTAAAAACAAAAGATGTAACTCAAAATAAAATTCATAATAAACTGTAAGTCAGGCACAACTATAAAGGGCCAATTCCTTTTAGTGACACAAGTCGACACAAGTGTCGTTCTGTCTTTGTTATTCATTGAATGCCAAGAAGGATAGAACGATGTTTGTGTCGACTTGTGTCGCTAAAAGGAATTGGCCCATAGTCTGCCGAACTTCTGTATGGTTTTTATTTTACATTTCTTGTTCTATCCGTTGACTGCGCCTGACTTACAGTTTATTATGAATTTTATTTTGAGTTATATCTTTTGTTTTTACTTGTTGACTGCACCTGTGTGGCTCATAGCTTTTATTTTCAATTTACACCTTATGGTTCACGCGTTTACTGCTCCGGTGTTATTCAGCTTTATGTTTTACCGTCGTGAATTTTGATTGCGCTTGACTGTCTCTCACAGATCAACTTCGTCGAATTTATGTATTAACGCTGAAGAAGACACAAAAAAAGTGTCGAAACGTCCGTTTTATTATAATATATATCGTTACGATAATTTGATTGCGCATTATTTACGGCGCTTGGCTCCTATTGCCCATACTTCCTTACTTGATTATTTTTGGGAGAGCCTACTTTTATTTAATTTATATTATAATATGATATTTCTTACGTTTTCTGCAGTCTTTTTTCATTAATTATTTTTAGTTTATTTGTTTGTATATCAATGATAATTAAAGAAACATGTATATAGTTAAAGAATATACGGCTTGTACATCTTGAAGATAGATTAATAAATTAAAACGTAGTTTGTAATGCGATAAGCTTTATTTTTTATACAATCACTCCTTTTTGATCATTTTTAGTAAATTTTTGTAATTTTTAGTAAATTCTTTTATAACTTAATACTGATTAGAGCAATAAAAATGAGTGTAAAATAGAAAAATACACGGTTGGTATATATTGAGGACATATGCTAATAATTTAAACCAGGTTATGTAATACACTAATACAATAATTTCTTGATTTTCCTGTCCTTTTTATGTCTGTTTATTAAATATTTTCAATACAATTTTTCGTATTCTTATAGAGATGATTTAGAAATATAAAAGTAGGAAATACAGACATATGCACATATATATTTCGAGGACATATATTAGCAAATTAATATAAAGATTAGATTATTATATAATTTAGTTTTCTTGCAGGTTTACTTTTGATAGAATTCATTTTCTTTGCTTTGACTTGGTGAAAATAAAGTAAACACTATTAAAGTAGCAAAAGTATTTGGCACATTTTGCGTTCTTAAAATATACCAAATACATCTTAATATTAAAATGTATTTGGTCTATTATAAGGACTTTTTTCTTGGCAGATTTTATGTCCTTGATTTTTACCAACTAAAAAACTTGGTAATTTTAAGGACAGTCCTCAAAATATACCAAATTGAAAAAAAATAATAAGAACAGTCCTCGAAAGTACCATATGTCCTCAAAATATACTATATGTGTTAAGAAATGTCCCTAAATAGTACCAATAACATACATATATATATATATATATATATATATATATATATATATATCTTACAAATAATTGCTATTGCAAATTTAAAAAATGCATTTTTTGCTGTGAAATTAGAATTTGCGTGTTATTTGCGTATATTAAATATAATGTATAATTTATTATTATTAAAAGTGGTCTTCCACACTACCCATGAGGTGCCACTAATAAAGCGCGTTAGGTTTTTTTATGTGGACCTTCGCCTGTAGCCCTATCATACCACATTTTAATATATTGAAAATTTTATTACTTGGTATGCTAAGAAGATATGATGTCCAACACACAAGGTGTATCCGACAGTTTTTTTACACATGTATTACGTGATGTCCGACATACAGGGTGTGTCCGACAGCATTTTAACACATCTATTTTTTTATAGATTTGATGTCCAACACACAGGGTGTGTCCGACAGTTTTTTACAAATGTATTTTTTATAGATTTGATATCCAACACACAGGGTGTGTCCGACAGTTTTTTACACATGTATTTTTTATAGATTTGATGTCCAACACACAGAGTGTGTCCGACAGTTTTTTACACATGTATTTTTTATAGATTTGATGTCCAACACACAGGGTGTGTCCGACAGTTTTTTACACATGTATTTTTATAGATTTGATGTCCAACACACATGGTGTGTCCGACAGTTTTTTACACATGTATTTTTTATAGATTTGATGTCCAACACACAGGGTGTGTCCGACAGTTTTTTACACATATATTTTTATAGATTTGATGTCCAACACACAGGGTGTGTCCGACAGTTTTTTACACATGTATTTTTTATAGATTTGATGTCCAACACACAGGGTGTGTCCGACAGTTTTTTACACATGTATTTTTTATAGATTTGATGTCCAACACGCCCAATAAATATAAATGTAGCACTTACATAGTATAGATGTAATAGTTACGTTGCATGTAACATTTACATTTATGTTGTGTAATTGCTATAAACTGTTTAATAGGCAGTGTTGAACAGATTTTTAAAATTTATAATTTATCTATTATTTATAGATGTAGTGAATATCATCCCTGTAATAATGTATATAATAATGCCTATAAAATAAATTTTATTTTAAGGCATTCTGTTATATTCTATCATACAGTAGACGAGCAGGGACTAGTAATTTCATTTTCATCTGCAGCATATAATGTTAAATTACTTTTTCGTTTTCTGGGATTTGCAGCATATAATTTGTCCATTGACATTAAAGATAAATGTTTTTTAGTAATTGTTATGCCTGCAGCAGTTTCCTTTCTCGCTTTCAATGCTGATTTTAGAACACAAGAAGCATTGACACTAGCAGACGAAAGTTTATTTCGTTTTTTTTGTTTTTAAATCTGGCAAAATTGAAAAAACTCTTTCTGCGTCAGCATTTGAATTTGGCATCGATCTAACTGCATTTAAAAGATACTTCAAATTGGGATACTGATGAGAACATTGAAAAATTTGTTTCCACATATCATCAAAATTTAGTCTTGCAAGATTATCTTTTTCTATTTCTGTAATATCTTGATATAAAGCAAACCATTCTTTTTTCAAACCGTTGTCATCAAATTCACTAATAGTTTGAGCAACAGAAGAGACATCATTAAACGAAGTTTCTCTGTTAACATCACGTAAAGCTGTTTCCGATTCGAAAGCTTTTAATTTTGATAAAAATTTGTCGTTAATTGGCAATCTTTTGCAAATATCTTGGGCAGTAGTTATGTAAAATTTTAAACAATTTTCCCGAACATTTACAACTACATCTATATGCCCTTGTATGACTATTTGATTAAGATAATTTTCACATTCAGGTCCTAAATTTATTTCATTTAAGGATTTTTGATTTTCTTTGTTACAAAAATCGAAATTATTATTTACATTATTTAAAACGTTAGATTTTATAAAATGTTTACAGATTATAATTAGGAACTGAAGTGATTTTGGCTGTAATAATTGAATTCTTGTTTCGTTAGTTTGGAAAAATGCATTAAAAGAATTAAAAAAATTTAAAATATATTTTAAAAATAACAAGTATGCTTTTACATCAAGATTTTGCATTACAGATAATAAATATTCGCCAGACTTTGTCTTTTCACTCGTTACTATTTCTCTTAAAAAAAGCTCAATAGTACTCCAAAATTCAATAAGTCTTTCAATACATGAATGGCGAGAAAGCCATCGTGTTTCGGACAACTTTAAAATTTTGCAGTTTTTTTTCTGAAAACATTCAATAAATTCTTCAAAAATAGCAGATCGTTTTGGGCTACTGCTAATATAATTTGCTATTTTTTTTACAAATTCCTCACAATACTGTGGAATTTTACTACATGCAGTATGTGCAATTAACGCAGCGGAATGGCATGGGCATGGTAATGTTAATAATTTTGTACACTTTTCTTCAAGTTTTTTTTTAAAGGATAGATGTTTGCCCAACATAACGGATGCATTGTCGCTTGACAAAGCTACAATATTTAAATATGGAATTTGTAATTTCAACATTTCATTGTTAAATGCTTCAAATAATTTTTCCGCGCTACTGTTTTTTGCATCAATATTAATTAATTTAACTAATTGTGAGCGAGTATCTAATGTTTTAGGCTCGACATATCGAACAAGAAATGTCATCCATTTCTGATTAGAAATGTCCGACGTTTCATCAATAAAAATACAAAATTTTGTATTTTGAATAATATTAACAATACGATCCGTTTCAATTGGACACAACACATTAGAAACAATTTTTTGACATTTAGTCCGACTCATTGTCATGTCTCGCAACATTTTAGAATCTTTTATTATTTTTTAAAAAAATGTGATATTTTGTTGTGCAGTTTGATACGGAATGCTTTTTTCAGTAATAAAGGCAGCATATTTAATTTCTGCCACCTTTTTTGCTCCTCGTACGACAAAAGTGATTTATTGATTGCACTAACATTTTCGTCACTTTTTTTTCTTTATTTTTTTGTTTAGCAATTGTTGAATGCTTAACGGATTTTGCATGACGATCAATATGACACAACTTAGCAATTATATATTTTTCACAAAAAGAGCAAACACATAATTTGTTATCATGTGATGCCTCACGCAACCATGGTTGGAATTGCTCAATTTCTAACCATTGTTGTCGAAATTTTTGTATATCATAAGTGTTTTTTTTCAAGATAGTATTATTGTCAGTTAGAGTATCATTATTTGATACCTCAGGCGTGGATTTTTTAATGTTATTTATGTGACACGCAGAATCCGCATGTCTTGCAATACGCGTGTTGCAAAAAAAATCTTTCTTACATATTATGCAATGAAATAAACTATCATTAAGAGGAACTTTCCGTATCCAACTTTTACATTTATCATCGTTAAGCCAAGCTTCTGAAAAGCTTTGCTTATATATTTTTTTTGATAAATCGCTCATTTTAATATCTATGTATGTATATATATGTATGTATATAATATATATATATATATATATATATATATATATATATATATATATATATACTATTATTACAATGTAATATTATGTGTCTTTAATATTATTCATTTTTGTACGTCATTAATATGTATGATATAATAATATGTATCATATTATATAGTAAACTTATATTAATATAAGTTAACTACGACCGAAATAAATCTTGTAACATATTTAAGAAATAAATCTTGTAACATATTTTAGAACATAAATACATATGTATTTATGTTCTTAAATATGTTACAAGATTTATGTATATTATTTGTTAAATTATATTTATTCTCTTATTTTATAAGGAAAAATATTTTATACATGTCTAATGTAATAATTATATACAATTATTAGGAATTATTGGGAAGATATTTATAGTAAACATATAAAGAAGTTAGAAAAGTATTATTTTAATATATCACTGAGATACATTTAGCGACTGACGAGAGTTATTGAAAAATACATCTGTAAAATCTAGCATTTAAAAGAGCATTACGGAAGCAACGTAACAGAAACGCGGAACGCGTCGCGCGTCGCCTCGTGGCTGCCTTGGTGGAAAGGAGATATGCCTACTCGTCTCTAAGACCCGAGCAGAGCCGAGCGCGGAGCGCACACGTGACCACGGACACGGCGCGCGCTTGTAGCAGTGGCGTTCCCCCACTCCAAGAGCACCGTGGGTGCTAGAGGGCTAGATCTTACACCACTGATCACTTGGGTTGAGTTAGTTAACGCAATTTTGTGAATTATTTTGTTAGGGAGAAATAAACCTACTAGCATTTAAGATTTTTTTGAATTTACAACATATACATATCACTTGGGTTGAGTTAGGTAACGCAATTTTGTGAATTATTTTGTTAGGGAGAAATAAAGCTACTAGCATTTAAGATTTTTTTGAATTTACAACATATACATATCACTTGGGTTGAGTTAGGTAACGCACTTTTGTGAATTATTTTGTTAGGGAAATCTTCTTTGACATCGGAACAATAATGTCTCTTTATTAATAGTTAATTCTACACCGCAATTCCCACAATTAATTTTTGATGGCAATACACCGTGTTAAATAAAAAATCCACTAATTTTTCTTGACTCGCCATTAACTGTATAAATTCAAAAAACAGCATTTTTTCTAGATAATTATTTTTATTACGATTCTTATTTTGCGTACGGGTACATACGACCCATATTAGACATAGTTTGGCGCGCTTCATTTGTTTAAAATTTCGCGATTGTGTCGCTACATTTCGTCGGTATGACAGAGATTTCATAACTTGTCAAGTCGTCAAACATGTACTTTTCATATACCAACTATTCTCTGCTTTAACAAATTATTTCTGCTACAGATATTAAGCGTTGAAGTTAATGAAACAGAAATAATTTGTTAAAGCAGAGAATAGTTGGTATATGAAAAGCACATTTATATACCAACTATTCTCTGCTTTAATAAATTATTTCTGTTTCGTTAACTTCAATGCTTAATATCTGTAGCAGAAATAATTTGTTAAAGCAGAGAATAGTTGGTATATGAAAAGTACATATTTATATTTATGCATTATAAGTATGCATACATACTTACATACAGAAAAATGCGGCGGTCTGCCCTGCGAAGCGAGATATTTAGCGTTAAAGTTGACGATTCTTAGGTTAGAAATCCTGTCATACCGACGTGATGTAGCGATCATGAACATGCCCCGCGGCCGCACGCGCATGCAAGTGTACGACATGCGCGTGCGGCCGCGGGGCATGTTCATGATCGCTACATCACGTCGGTATGACAGGATTTCTAACCTAAGAATCGTCAACTTTAACGCTAAATATCTCGCTTCGCAGGGCAGACCGCCGCATTTTTCTGCCAGATTCTTTCGTTTTGTGCCAAATGCGTCGAATGAGCCTATTTTTATTAATTTTTGAGGTGCAGTAGCTATTCTATATAAATACCATTTTTTGTTTTGGAATACCATTGAATAACATTTTATAAAAAATAATACTTATGTTTAGAAGAGCTATCGGAAAATGCAGGAGATATACGTATATTAGGTATGTGTCAACAAGATGTCACAAACGAAAAATCTGTTGACATTCTAGCATCTTATGGTGCGTATGATATTATTTTTTGTAGCTATTCTTTAGTTAAAAAAACAACAAATTGGATGATATCATTTATGACAATATAAAAGAAATATTATAAATATATGAACATGTATTAATGTATCTATAACAATGGACATTGCTCTCATAATGTTGATTTTGCTGCATCGTATAAAATAAAAATATCAAATAATATTTATACTAATAAAAGACGTTTTTAGACGTCATCTTGCTACCTGGGTTGCATTATTTATGGAAAGGAAAGTCGTTACTCTAAAAGAAGAAAGACTTACATAAATGTTATTTTAGTAGTTATAAAATTTTATTTTAGTACTGTTATTTTATGCTTTGATAGGAATACTTTGAGAAAAAAAAGATTTTAATGATTTAATTGCGTTTTACATTATTGTTGACGATTACTATTAAAGCATAAAATAACAGTACTAAAATAAAATTTTGTAACATTTATGTGTGTACGTCTTTTTCATTAAGGCTATTCTACAATTGCGTAAACGTAGGGTTGTAGGAGTAGGAGTAGTAGTAGTCGTGAATCTTGTACAACGGATCAATCTACAATAGAGTAACGATACGTTGTAAACTTGATTAAAGCAACCAATCAGAGTGCAGTGTGTATTTCGAATGTGGACGGTTTAGTTGTTCACCATGATGGATACAGAGACAGAGCTGTTGCTCCTATTACTGCTATTAAATTGCGAATATTTTAATTTATTGTGTGCTGTATATTTAAATATGAGAAAGCAAGTGCTAAGAAGATGGTGGGTGCGTCCAATCAATCAGCGACGAGATGAATTAGGATTTCATTCTAACCTCGTATCAGAACTATTGTTGTCAGACCATGAGGAGTTTTTCTCATATTGCCGTATGTGGCCTGAACAATTTAATCTTTTGTTCTCTATGGTGCATCCCCTTCTCCTAAAAAGAAGCCGGAGACAGACACTTCCTGTAAAATTGAAACTTGCAGCCACTCTTGCGTGAGTAATTTTCTTGCTTTAATTATGACCTTGAAAGGTACCCTCTTTTTTGCCAGATGTTATTTTAAACTAGATATATACCTGCAAAGATTTCTTGCACATGGCGACAGTGTTAAGTCGAAGGCTTGGGAATTTCGGATTGGTAGATCTACCATGTATAAAATTGTGAATAAAGTGTGTCAAGCCATTTGGACAGTTCTACAGCCTTTGTATCTGCCTGAAGCTTCGCCTGAGTTATGGATGCAAGTAGCTAAAGATTTCTACTCGAAGTGGCAGTTTCCCAACTGTGTTGGGGCCATAGATGGGCGCCACATACAAATTCAAGCTCCTGCCAATTCTGGTTCTGAATTCTTCAATTACAAGAAATACTTCAGCCTTGTATTGATGGCTTCTTGCGACGCGTCATATAAGTTTACATGGGTGGATATAGGACAGTATGGTAGATATATATTTCAATTTTTTTTACTTTTTTTTATTTCAGTCTAAGTATTTCCATAAATAAAAATTTTGTTTAGAATATATATATTTATGCATCTCTTATTATATTCATATTATGTAATTACAGGTTCTATGAGTGATGGAGGAGTGTGGAATAATTCTACACTTGCTGATGCTTTGGAGCATGAAGAAACGAAGCTTCCTCCTCTTAAAATGTTGCCCGGAAGTCACATAAAATTTCCTCACGTATTTGTAGCAGATGAGGCATTTCCGCTCAAACCTTATCTCATGAGGCCTTATCCGCGTGCTGCCTTGCAGGATAAACAGCGAGTCTTTAATTATAGACTCTCCCGTGCTCGAAGAGTTATAGAGAACACTTTCGGCATTCTCGTATCTCGATGGCGCATTCTCAGGAGGTGCATATGCAATAACCCTCACAATGCACAAATTATATTTCAAGCTTTGGTATGCCTGCATAATTTTGTGATGACAGAAGAAAATAAGGAGACACCTCAGCATCGTACTTACTGCCCCTCTAATTATGTGGACCAAGAAGATGAAGAGGGGAATACAATTCCTGGAACTTGGCGGACTGAAGAAAGTGAAACAAGGCTGCATAGGATTGGACGAGTCGGTGCCAATAATCCAACTAGAACATCTGCTCAGCTCCGGGATACACTTTGCGA
This sequence comes from Temnothorax nylanderi, assembly GCF_030848795.1. NCBI lineage: Eukaryota > Metazoa > Arthropoda > Insecta > Hymenoptera > Formicidae > Temnothorax > Temnothorax nylanderi. Next base: position 217,184 of record NW_027249355.1, on the reverse strand, counting down.
TTACTTCATTTCGGAAGCTGGTGAAGAAGCTGCTCCTTGGCAGTATCAACGAGCATTCCGTGGTGCTGTTATAAACCCGCCACACTTTTAATAAAGGTAATATGGTAACTCTTAGTAATACTTAGGTTTAAGATGGACATGCTTATACATATTTGATACGTTTTCAGGAAAGATTGGTGAAGCCATGCCGTTTATAGACGCTGTGAACTTGCAAAATATTTCCGAGGAAATTGCGAGGAAACGAATTGATACGAGTCGTAAGATCAATGCGCAAGTCTTTTTAGAACGCAGTTTCTGTGAGAACGTCTCTTCGAAGTATCAGATCCATAGAATTCACATATGTAATTTCTGTGGCTTAATCGCTCCTTTGTAAATAATTTGTATTTTATGTAAAATATGTTAGAAACATTATCCTGTCGTAAACATCATGTTACTATAATTATCTTATTATTACAATAATCTTTTATTATTATATTGTATCTTATTATACTTATTACTATAATTGTCACTATAATTTTTGTATACTATAATTATCTTATGAAAGCATTATAATTTTCTGTTTCAATTGCATATAATGGTACACAAGAAATTGATAATATGTATTTATCATTAAAAGAAGCATTACATTGTAGGATAAAAATACATTATTACTACATCAAAGCATTACATCTTAGGAGAGGAATATATATCTTATATAAATCTCGTTATATCATTTTATACTCTTATTTATTATACTCTTATTATAGTATAAATGAGTATAATTCACAGCATTTGTACGATCCATCGAGACCTTTAGCTTAGTAGTAGTAATAGTACTAGAGGTATTAAATAAACGCATTTATACTTATACCTATACTATATCAATATATTGTTTTATTACCATCTATATTATAAAAAGAAATTTTTATATTAATATTGCAAAAAAACTTATATTAATATTGCAAAAAAGTTATAGATATTAATGTTGCAAAAAATAATTTGGTAATTATTTAGTTTAGGGGCCTCACCTCAAATATCGATGTAATTATGCTCAATCGACGCGTTTTTGCACGAAACGAAAGAATCTGGCAGAAAAAAGTGTCGCTTTGCCTCGCGACGCGAGATATTAAACGTTAAAGTTGACAGGAATCAGGTTATGATTCCCGTCATACCGACGAGATATCGCAACACTGAACATGCCCTGCGGCCACATGCGCATGCTCAGTGGCCGCACACGCTTGCAAAACTGCGCTAGTTTTAAATATGTATTTAAAAGAAACTATATAAAACAAATGAAGAGCGACAATGGCATTATTGTTAGACGCGAAATTGCACACTACCTTGCCACGCAATAATGTTAGGCTTAATAGAATTCGGGCATCTGACATATTGTCAGGATAAGCTAATAGAATTTTTAATCCAGCATGGTGTTCTAACATCTACAATTAAATGTAGTGAATGTGGTAGTGATATTGATCTTGATAAAGAAACTTTAATGTACCGATGTAGAAAACGGTACTACGTAAAAAATGAGCACAAGAAACGTGTCTCGAAGCAGTGCAATTTTAAGAAAAGTGGCAAAGCTGGTACTTGGTTCGGAAAAAGTCATCTTGACGTGGCAACAATATGTAAAATTGTTGCCTGCTTCTTAATGTTGAAACATCCACGTCAAGATGACACGCAAGATGAAACTGGCGTTTCGTCGGCCACGATTGTTGACTGGTTCAATTTTTGCCGAGAGGTAATTATATTTTAACATATCTTCATAAATACACACACGCACGCACGCACGCACGCACGCACGCACGCACGCACGCACGCACATACATGTAAAATGTATAAACCAAAATATTAATAATATTATTTCTTCTTACAGGTCTGTGTGTTCTGGGCTGAAAACATAGTGAGAAACTTGGTGGCCCAGGATGCACAGTAGAAATCGATGAAGCAAAAATTGGAAAAAGAAAATACAATCGTGGTCGGCTCGTAAAAGGTCAATGGATTTTCGGAGGATATGAACGAGGCACAAAGAAGATTTTCATCGTGCCAGTACAGGATCGAACTGAAGAGACACTTCTGGCGTGTATCAAAGAGTGGATATTGCCAGGCACCACCATCATGTCAGATTGTTGGAAGTCCTATAATTGTTTAAACAATGAAGGCTTCCAACATCTGACGGTAAACCACTCATACAATTTCGTCGATCCTGAAACTGGTGAGAACTTTTTGCCATAGTTAACTATATTATTACTGTTTATTTGTATATTGTTCTAATACATTTTTTAAATCTACAGGCGCGCATACGCAGCATATAGAGCGTGTTTGGAGAGAAGTTCGCGGAAATATCCCAAGGTATGGAACCAGGGAGGATCACGTCCTTGAATATTTGAGCGAATATCTCTTCAAACGCGCCTATAGCCGCTTGGAGCGTATCGAAAATTTCTTTGATGTCATCGCAGAATTATATCCTCCGATATCCACTTTTGAGGACCAGCCAGAACTTGAGCCAGAAACATCCGACGAACCAAGTACCAGCACTGCTTAGAGATACGTTTCTTGTGCTCACTTTTTACATAGTACCGTTTTCTACACATCGGTACATTAATGTTTCTTCATCAATATCAATGTCACTACCACATTCACTACATTTAATTGTAGCTGTTAGAACATCATACTGGATTAATAAATCTATTAACTTTTCCTGACAATATGTTACATATCTAAACTTTATTATACCTAACATTATTGCGTGGCGTGCGTTGTCTTGGGGGGTGCAGGGGGTGGAGCCCCCCGTCCACGCGTGTACTTTGATATGTTGGTAATTGTATAGATGGGGGGGAACACCTTGGATGACCTTGATATTTTAGTATGTTGTCAAGGTCACCTTCCTGAGTGACCTTCAGAAGGTTTCAGCCCGCGCTCGTTATTCGTTAAAAAGTTATTAACAAAAAAAAGTTTGGAAAATATAGCAGCTATTTTGAGTATTGAAAGGTATAAATGACTAATAAATATGTCGAAATAGTTCACACATACACTTTTCTACATCTTCACTAACCTACATAGGTTAGATGACGCGCTTTAAACACTTAAATACTTTTAAAGCGCGTCATCTAACCTATGTATTTTTTAAATTTTGCTCCCCTGCACCCCCCTCCCCATGCATGTACTTTATAATTTCGCTTTACAACTTAGCATGTACTTTAAGTTGTAAAGCGAGTTCCACGCTTTCAACCACGGGGGGGGTGCGGGGGGGCCGAAGGCCCCCCCTCGCACCGCCTCGTCTGTGTGTGTGTGTGTGTCCACGCTAAACGAGGTGCCACAAGGGTTCATGACGCGCTTTACAAGCTCGTTTAAGTACATGCGTGGGCGAAGGGATTTTGCTCCCCTGCACCCCCCTTTCCATGCATGTACTTTATAATTTCGCTTTACAACTTAGCATGTACTTTAAGTTGTAAAGCGCGTCATGAACCCATGTGGCATCTCGTTTCGCGTGGACACACACACACACACACAGACGAGGCGGTGCGAGGGGGGGCCTTCGGCCCCCCCGCACCCCCCCGTGGTTGAAAGCGTGGAACTCGCTTTACAACTTAAAGTACATGCTAAGTTGTAAAGCGAAATTATAAAGTACATGCATGGGGAGGGGGGTGCAGGGGAGCAAAATTTCCCCCCCCCCCCCACGCATGTACTGGGCACACACACACACACACACGTGTGTATGCCCTGCTTTATAGAAGTTGTGATTTTCGTTAAAGCAGGGCACACACACGTGTGTATATGCCCTGCTTTATAGAAGTTGGGATTTTTACATAGAAGTAGCCTGCGGCGGAACCCCTTCCCCCGCATAATAAAACTAAACAAACTCCCAGCGTGATACCTAACTGCTTGAATCAAGACGCTTGGTTATTCCGCGCGATTGACCAGTCAATAGTCATCATATTTAAAATTGGCGCACTTTTGCATGCGCGTGCGGCCACTGAGCATGCGCGTGCGGCCACTGAGCATGCGCGTGCGGCCACTGAGCATGCGCGTGCGGCCACTGAGCATGCGTATGTGGCCGCAGGGCATGTTCAGTGTTGCTACATCTCGTCGGTATGACGGGAATCATAACCTGATTCCTGTCAACTTTAACGTTTAATATCTCGCGTCGCGAGGCAGAGCGACACTTTTTTCTGCCATATTCTTTCGTTTCGTGCAAAAACGCGTCGATTGAGCATAATTACATCGATATTTGAGGTGAGGCCCCTAAACTAAATAATTACCAATAATTTTATATTACAATAATAGTGCTTTCTGATTATAGACCAAAATTATTAAACTGATAAAATATATAATTAAACTGAATATAATTCAGAAAAAAAAACAAAGACATATATGACTTAATTATTAGTTGGTTTATCAACAGGAACTATTAGTTTACCAACAGTTTACCAAAATTATCAATTTTTTTGTACTGATTCTTACATTGTTTCTGAGTTCTACTTTTCAATAGTATACTTCTGTATAATCTGTAATATTTCAATAATTCACTGTAATCGTTTTTCTTCTGGCACTCTTGCAAGTGCTGCCTTAACAGACAGAAATAAAGAATCCTCTGGCTCATTTTGTTGAGTTTTAAAGGTAGGACCTTGCAAACGTTGATTGACTATCTCTGTCAGTGCTGTTATATTAGATGACTGTTTCTCTATAGCACAAGCCACACTTTCATGAGTTTTCTTTTTCTTTGTATAAGAGTAATCCGATGTAGGAACAATTCGAACAGTTCGTTTCAAAGAAGATGATGGGCTCATTAACGAAACATTTTCCTCCTCAGATTCTGTAAGAAAGAGAGTACACATGAATGATAAAGAATAATTACTAACAATGCACTAATTATATGCATTAACTAAAAATGAGATAATATACCTGTAGATAAAATACTGTTTTCCAACTCCGAATTCCATAAGGAGGAGCTAGGAGATGGAGTGTTCTGTAGTGTTGCTGGTGCTATAGGTGGAGAAGGTGATGGACTTGGCCTCTGAATAACATTCTTTGTAAAGTTAGATGTTGTTCTGCGAAAAAGATAACATTGTCACGTGACAATTATATAATACAAACTAATCAAACTGACAAAGAATAGACTATTCTATAATATTATCTTACCGTCTAGGTTTAATCACATCTTTTAGAAATTCTAAGTCTTTATAGAGCGGCCAGTTACTGATATATATTGGTTGCCCTGCCCCAGCTCCGGATCGGGGGGCGCTCTCTTTTTCTTTCCTTACTTCTCGACCAAATTTTTGCCTTAATTTATAGAATTCTTTCTCGGCATCCGGACCTGAAACACATACCGAAATTAACAAAAGTTTCGCTCGACAAGCAACAGCTAAATAATTTCAAACGGCCAATTTCGAGCTATTACCAGATGTTAGAAAAATATTTAATACATTCAATAATAGTATACAGACTTGTTTACGTTTCGTGCCTTACTTGGCCTTCTTCAGAACAATAAAAAAATTATAAAGAAAAACGCATTACAATATATCGCATTATTCTACGAACAAAACGAATCAATTCGATCCAACGCCACAATTTACATTAATCCGGTCTCACCCAAGTAATTGGACAATTAGTCATATTGAAGTCAGAAGTATATTGTCAATTATTCGTCAATCTACACGCAGAATCGGTCGTTTCCTTCGCTGCATGACACTTATGCGTCCATGAAACCCGTATAGATGTGAGATCCTTTGTCGCCAGACCATCTTAGTGGCAACTATATCAAAGTTAGAACTTACATAGGACCAAAACGAAAATTTGATTAAAAACAACTTTAGCCTTAAAAACGGACTCACATAAGCGGTCGATGAAATAAAGAACTAGGATGAATTCCTTCTATCGTCTCACAAAGCGTGAACTTACAAACCAGATTAAAGAAACATAAAAGCAATATAAGATTAGACGAGTCCAAACATTCGGTTGTCTCAGAACATACCACAAAATTCAATCATTCATTTGACTGGGAAAATGCACGCATCTTAGAAATTGAGCATAATTACAAAAAGAGATTAACCGCAGAAATAATACATATTAAAGAACAAACTAATGGTATAAATTTAAATAAGGACACGGAACTACTAAACGATGCCTATTTTGATATCTTGAATCGGTTATCTTAAACGTTCTGTTAATAACAATGATCATTGGTTATTGTGCCCTTGCGATGCGGGTATTGTCTCAGTCGTCTGTTATCCTTCGCGACGAACACACGCTTTGTGAGACGATGGAAGGAATTCACCCTAGTTCTTTGTTTCATCGACCGCTTATGTGAGTCCGTTTTTAAGGCTAAACTCGTTTTTAATCAAATTTTCGTTTTGGTCCTATATAAGTTCTAACTTTGATATAGTTGCCACTAAGATGGTCTGGCGACAAAGGATCTCACATCTATACGGGTTTCATGGACGCATAAGTGTCATGCAGCGAAGGAAACGACCGATTCTGCGTGTAGATTGACGAATAATTGACAATATACTTCTGACTTCAATATGACTAATTGTCCAATTACTTGGGTGAGACCGGATTAATGTAAATTGTGGCGTTGGATCGAATTGATTCGTTTTGTTCGTAGAATAATGCGATATATTGTAATGCGTTTTTCTTTATAATTTTTTTATTGTTCTGAAGAAGGCCAAGTAAGGCACGAAACGTAAACAAGTCTGTATACTATTATTGAATGTATTAAATATTTTTCTAACATCTGGTAATAGCTCGAAATTGGCCGTTTGAAATTATTTAACATACCGAAAAATTGTAACAAAGAGAAAAAGGGTAGCATATAGTAGTAATTGATAGGTACTCAACCTTAAAAATGTTACATTTGCAACTCGATTTTCACCGTTAACTTACCGGAAAGTACAGTGGTCAAAGCATTTCCGATACTCGTCCAGCACAAACTTTTTATTTGTTGGTCTTTATGTGAAATGCACCGTTTTTGCCACAAGAATTCGTTTGCTTTTACTAACCCAATCAATTCTCTACACGATATCAAGTTTAAACAAGTTTCATCTTCAAACTGAGCACTTTCTTCGCATTCCATGATGAACACCAGAAACACTATAATATTAAAATGTATACTTCCAACTTGAGATCTTTATAACGGTCTTCACGTGTATTTCGCATTTCGACATAAACAATGCGGCGCGACCGGCGCGACCGGCGCGACGTGATCACGTGAAAAACAGCACTCTGATTGGTTGGCTCTTACGTTCACATCTGGCGTAGTTGTGAAAGATGAAGTTCAACCATCTTCCACAACACGCTTTACAACCGGAAGTACCGCTTTACAACTACGCCGTACAACACTCTTACAACTACTTACGACCACGTTTACGCAATTGTAGAATAGCCTTTAGAGTAACGACTTTCCTTTCCATAAGCGATGCAATACTTTTGACCAGTGCTGTATTTAACTAATTTTATTTTTACCAGATAACGAAAAAAAATATAGCGATGAAGAATCAGAATACGTACCTTCAGAACAAAGTTCTTCACATAATAGTGATTCTTCACATAATAGTGAATCTCCACATAATAATATTTCAAACAAAACTATATCATCCGCTTCTAGTTTCAATGAATCAAAAACTAATATTGTTGGCACATCTTCATGCAATGACGAATTAATGCACGTTCAAAATTCTAAGATAAAATCCACCAAAAAGAATTGTACTTTCTGCATGAAGTTGCAATCGCAATTCGCACGTCATTTGCAGAACGTCCACTATAATGAGCCTGAGGTAAAAAAATTTGCCGTTCTACCAAAAACAAATCCAGAAAGGAAGCAAATAATAAGTAACTTACGAAAGATGGGTAATTTCAAATTTAATACCAATTCTGAAATTAATACCGGAGAACTTATTGTATCCAGACGTCCAAATGAAAAAGTTAATAAAACTGCGATTGATTTTACTGCTTGTGCGAAATGTCAAGCTTTCTACGCCAAAAGCACAATACGTCATCATGCTCGACAATGTTATAAAAAAGATTTTCGAAAAAATAAAAGCATTATGGTTATGGGCAGAAAAATTACAAATAGAATACATCCTCTAGCAAATGAGACTTTAAGAAATATGGTGTTTCCTGTGATGCGAGATGATATAATAACACGAATTGTGAGATATGATGAATTATTGATCTTATATGCTAATAAGCTGTGTGTGAAATATAAAGCTCAACATCAACATGACATGATAAGAGCGCGATTGCGCGTTCTTGGACGTTTTCTTTTGGCATTGAAGGAGATAAATAAAAATATAGAAGTCGCTCTATCATCCTAAGGTATATGACGATTGCATTTCAGCCATTAATAGAGTAGCTAAATACGACGATGAACAACAACTTACAAAACTCCTGCAGTAGCAGCTAATTTGTCAACCCTTGTTAAATACATAGTTAATCTTCTCATTACCGAATGTATCAAGAGAGAAGATGAAGCGAAAAAGAAATTAGTTAAAGATTTTCTAAAGCTATTAATTGTAGATGTTGGCACGAGTGTGAATAAGACTGTCTTAGAGACACAATCAATGCATAAGAGACACAAAAAAGTAAATCTGCCGTCATTAGAAGATATCCAAACATTACATAAATATTTAACGAAAAAAAGAATAGAAGCTTACACAGCATTAAAAGAATCTTTTTCATACGAGAAGTGGGTTTCTCTGGCAAAAGTGACATTAACTTCAATGCACGTCTTTAATAGGCGACGAGCAGGAAAAATAGAACGAGTCCTCATTCAAGATTTCGAAAATTATGAAAAACTAAATGAAAATATGTACACTGATATATATAATTCATTATCCATAGAGGACAGAGAAATTGCACAAAAATATGTTCGATTCTGTATAAGGGGTAAATTGGGGCGGACTGTCCCCGTTTTATTGCCAAACGATCTTTTCGAATGCGTCACTTTAATTTTGAAATTTCGAAAAGAAGCTAATATACCAAAAAGAAATCCTTACATATTTGGATTACCTGGTTTGAACATAGATATAGATACCTTAGAGCCTGTATTTTAATGCGGGAATTTGCATGAGAGTGTAACGCCAGTTGTCCAGCTACTCTGCGTGGTACAACCTTACGGAAACATATAGCCGCGCATTGCATTCAATTAAACCTCAATGATACTGACGTCACGGATCTTGCTACATTTATGGGCCACGCCGATAAAATCCACAAACAACATTACAGACAACCATCAGCGAGTCGAGATATCCTTAAAATCTCTAAGTATTTAGAAGCTGTGCAAGGAAATACACAGGATACAAATACACAGGATTCAAACGATGAATCTTTATCGGATATGGAACTTGAAATGCAAACTAATAGCAACAATGAAATAGGTAATTAAAGTTAAATAAATGTTTAATATTATCTTATATAATAATAATATATAAATATACATATATAACAAAATATAGTATAAAATAAATATAATAATAATATAAAAATATAATAATAATGTAATATATATAAATATATAAATATGGTAAAAAATAACACAGCTCCACAAAAAAATCGAAATTTTGTTTGCGGGACCTTGCAGCCGTCTGCTAAAATCAACCCCGCGGCCTATCTGCGAGCCCTCTCGCCGAGGAACAAGGCGGCGATCCACCAAGAGCTAAGGATGCGACGAGCCGAGGGCCCACTGAGACCGACGCCGATCCCGGGGATCCAGACGATCGGCGACTCGTCACCGATGCGTTCGCCGAGCGAACGCCCGAACGCCGGAGGAGCGCAGGGAGGCGGCGACAAGGGAAAACCGGCAGCGGCAACGGCGGAGGCGCTGACGATCCCGACGAGCACGGGCAAGAAGGAGTGAGCGCCATAGGAACAAATACGTGAGCGCCCACATACACACAACACATACACACACACACACACACACAGTGAATAAAGAAAACACATACACCTACACATACCCCATAGGTTATAGTCGCGTAGATTTAAGTTTGGTTACACGGTAGATATTAGAGTAAGCGCATTATAGATATGCGCCCGTATATATACATATATAAGACAGTGGCGAGCATAAAGGCTCGAGCGCAATGACGCTGCGGGGTCAAGGCGTAATGCGGCAACGAGCCGACAACAACGCACATGGACGTACGAGAACGCGAACGCGGAAAGTTATTTAAGGATATTTTGTTTGGCTACAGCCACCGCGTAAAGCGCGTAAAGTAATAAAGGTTTGTTTGTTTTCATTACCCCAATAAGAGGGATTTCTGATTTCTGATTTGTGACTCTATTCTTATGTTTTGATACGGCGCGACATTGAGATGGAACCGGCGAGCATGACCGACCGGCTGAGAATAAAATTAACGGAATAAGCGTGCGTATCGCGAATAACGAACGCGAACCGGAGGGACGATCGCAAAACCGATCTGGGATTATGTCGAGAAGGTGAAAGTGAGTCACCCAGCCGAGTTTCGAGTCGATCCGACCGGCGGAAGCGGAATCCGCGAACCGGAAATCCGATCGCGAGGCCGCTCTAGGAACGCGTCAGGGAGGTGAAAGTGAGTCACCCAGCAGAGTTTCGAGTCGATCCGACCGGCAAAAGCGGAATCCGCGAACCGGAAGTCCGATCGCGAGGCCGCTCTAAAAATGCGTCAGGGAGGTGAAAATGAATCACCCAGCCGAGTTTCGAGTCGATCCGACCGGCGGAACCCGAATCCGCGAACCGGAAGTCCGATCGCGAAGCCGCGCTAGGAACGCGTCAGGGAGGTGAAAGGGAGTCACCCAGCCGAGTATCGAGTCAATCCGACCGGCGAAACCCGAATCCGCGAACCGGAAGTCCGATCGCGAAGCCGCGCTAGGAACGCGTCAGGATGGTGAAAGTGAGTCACCCAGCCAAGTATCGAGTCGATCCGACCGGCGGAACCCGAATTCGCGAACCGGAGGGCCGATCGCGGAGCCCCTCGAGGAACGTGTCGAGGAGGTGACACTGAGTCACCCGAACAAGTTTCAGACCGATCTGACGGCGGGAAGGCGATATCGCGAACCGGAAGTGGGATGGCGAGGCCGGTTCGAGAACATGCTTGGGAGGCACGGGGAAGTCACCCCGTCAAGCGGCATCAAGGCGCGAAGCGGGGTTCGCGATCCGCGAAACCAGACATGGCCGCGGGGAGGCGACCACACTGAGGTCGTCGAGAACGACGCGGCGAGCGGCACGAAAAAGGGGAGCGCGATCCGAGCGACCGTTTGAAGAACAGCGTGCCGGAAGTGCGACCAGACCGGGAGCGACCCGGGCGTGCGAAGCGTGTCACGAACGACACACGTTACGAATCAAATTATTGTAAGCATAGAACTCTGGGCATGAAAACATTGCGAAGAGCATCAAATCGCGACGATAATAAATTCACCATCGACGAATCGTCGTACGAATCGTCGTCACAAACATGTTTTCGTGAACGGAGCGAAATGCGCGCGAGCGAGCGTGTTTGCACGGCGACGAGTGAAAGTCGCAGACGGGCGACGTAAACAACCTCAAGGACGAAGGGACATCGCACATGCCGGGCGATGCGCAGCGCGATCACGCGCCAGATGTCGACGAATGCGGCGTCACCGCGTGATGGCGTGAGTGGTGGGGTGGTCCCCACGCAGCGAGGCGGGGCAGCCGAGCCCGACAAGAAGGGGAGTCGTTCCTCGGCGTTCAAACGGGACGGTGAATACGGGAGTCCGTCCGGAACCGTGCGAGAGTAAAGACGTATTAGTGCTCGCGAATATACAGCACGAGGACGATCCCGCTTAGCGGTGCGTTATCCCGCTTATACGCTCAGGTCAGCCGCGACACAATCGCGACGCGTATATATATATATTTAAGAACAATCATTCTCGTAAATGTGAAAACACTCGAGTCATATGAGACTCCGTGCGGTATTCTAGTCCATGTAAACGCTGAAACATAAAGAAAAATAAATTGTATTCTTATTGCAAATACGTGTGACGATCATTCCAAAAAAGACTAAACCCGAAACGCGAAAGACCTACCCATTCCCCCGTGTGATACTTACTCGTCGGCGTTCCAAAATCCTCATCCAACGACGTAATCCAGCGGCAACCCAGCGGAGCGGCGGTCCAACGAAGGTCCAACAGGGGCGACGAAATCCAGCGGTGCACAGCGGAAATAGTCCCGACGACGGTCTTCATCCAGAGACGCAAGTCCCACGCACAGCGGTCCAGAGAGAGCTCGATGTCGTGGATCAAGACAGAGGGAATCTGAAACAGAGTGGTAGGAGGGGAATTAACGTAGTCAGTGAAAGGTTGGTCGACTTTTCATCTTTAATCTTTCTCAATAGGCATAGGTTAAAATTGAGTGGCGACCGTGATATCTAGAAAATCCATAGACGTGTGGTTGAAATCACTCCTCCGTCCGGTTACAACCTGACCCACCTTACTATATGTAATCGAGCCTGCTGAAACCGAATCCGGAGTCCAAATAACCCCATCACGTCAGGTTTTTTTCCTAACCTCAAAAAATAGGCTAAAAATCATAAAATTCAATAAAAACCCAAACAAAATCCCATTATCATAGATTCCATCAACCCCACAACCCCATAACCTTAAAACCCCATAACCCTAAACCCCATAACCCTAAACCCTAAAACCCCATAACCCTAAAACCCCATAACCCAGTGAAAAAGAGACTTATGCGCGTTCAAGCAGTGAAAATCAATATGTTTGAAACAGCTATGCCCTTTAACCCCTCAACCACGTAACCTTAAAACCCCATAATCCTAAAACCTCATAACATCAAAAACCCCATAACCCTATAACCCCATAACTCGGTTGGCATCAATAAGATCCCCGAAGAAATCACCCGAACAAAAAAATCCCATTAAAAAGATCCCACCAAAAAGATCCCCGAATCAACAACATCCCATGCATATATATCCCAGATGGATACAATCCCCAAATCGACAACATCCCACGTGTAAATATCCCGGATGCCAAAGAATGCTAGAAAACATTCCTTGAAGAAATAATAAGGCACACATATATCATTGTATTGTGCTATTTAATAAATATAATACATATAATACATTATTCCAAACAAATATAAATAATCGGGTGCGTTGCACCGGCAGAAAATTTTTGTGATCCATAATTATTTAAACAATATAATACATTATTCCAAACAAATATAAATTATAATCAGGTGCGTTGCACCGAACAATTAACGATCCTTATTCCTAATAGGCTAAGTTATGGGCAACACCACGCAGGTAATCAACAACGTCACCTTGACCATAGGTGCCCACAACATTGAGGAGCCGCCTGTTACGATCTCGATATTTTTTGTTTTTCGTTTGTTGAGCGTCACCTCGAAGTATCTGTTCGACCTTTAAATCGGTCAGAGCCTGCTCATCACGCATTAAATCGATGAATTTCCACGGAGTAACGTGAGCCGCTTGAGCACGATTGTTAAAGGCGTTATGCCAACCTTCGACGATGTTGTTGGTACGATCTCCACCTTCAAGGGTGGTATCGTAATGATTCCACAAAGCAACGGGAAATAAAGCAGCACTTCGTACTTTACGTCGGTTGATAGTACCGATCCAAGTTGCTTCGATGTAAGAAAGCAACATTTCCCATTCGCCAGCATGATCGGAGTAAAATGGTGACGCAATTAATGCCTCGTATGCAGCTTCCACGTCAGCCGGGGGTACGAATGCGAGTGCACCTAGCATCCTGAGATTCAACGCGTAGTCGCCACTACGCGCGTATGCCGATTGCAATCCATATTGTTGAATGTGCTTCCAAATGCACTGTGACATATGGAAAAAGCACCCTTTTACAGTGACGCCATTAAACACCTTGGTGATTGCTTTGATGAATGCGCGTTCGAAGTCAACCATCACTGTCACCGGTTGTAAACGTGGCTCCATTGACTGCAACTCTTGCAGCATTTTCGTGTAGACCTTCTCGCTTTTCCCGGTTGTCAGCACAAACACAAGCGGCACCGCCTCACCTCCAACAGTCCCATGTATGGTGTACATTTGATAAAATATGTTGGGAACGACGCGAAATGTACCATCAGCATACCACACATCACACGAGCGTAATAAATTTAGATTCCGTTCTGTTGTGAAAATCAATATTCTTTCATTTTTTTTTGCCTTAATGCTACAGTCACTTTTCAAAAATGGCTCGTTTTTCCACGTGTTGCGATAACCATCGGGCACTACAAAATCAGCAATAATGGTGGGATTTGGTGGTACATTTTGCTCAGCCTGACGAATGCGGCGAACCGTACAGCTGAGATCTCTTCTGCTTGGAAGCTGCCCACTACCTGCCACAGACACTCCAGCAGTGGCTGCAGCAACAATGACTCCTGTCGGCTCTCGGGTTTGTTTAGCTTTCTGCCTTAGTTTAGCCATTACCTTCATCACTTCTACCTTGGCGGGGTCCGGCGCGTGAGAGTGATCAGATTCCTCTGTTACTCTACCTATAAACGCATTTATATCAACAATAATAACATCGAGCACTCACTGTCGCACATAGCAATTGTAACATACCTCTTTTATTTTTAGTGGATGTATAGCAGCGTCCACGGCATTTGCCGGTTTTATGTAACATACATCGCCAGATGAATTTTCCGGCACCCTCGCGATGAAATACGTATATATATCCGCGGTGAATTAGATTTTCGCCGCCTTTCTGGTTTGTCACAAAGTGCAGCGTCATTCTCAGCAGACTCGCAAATTCAAGGCACTCGATGAAATGTGCGACAAACCGTCACCGGGAGAGTTTAAACGTTCACCGCGACAAACGATAGCGTACACAAGACACACAATATTATTGTAGCACTAGCAACGCTGACTGAAAAGCCACCTGACGAATTTCGAACACCTGTGCTACAACCAGCGGGAATTTCGAGCTGCCGGGCCGATGCACAGGATATTGATGGGGGAACATTTTATTCGGGATCTTATGAGTGGGATTTTTTTGTTGTTGGGATTATTTCGATCGAGGATCATATTTTTCGGGATCTTATGAGTGGGATTTTTTTGTTGGGATCTTTTTCGCCGGGGGAAATTTACCGTTCACCCCATAACTCCATAGATGACGAGTCAGAAGGGTCGCTTCTATCAGTGTTGAAAACAAAAAAAATTTTTTGTGTGTGTTTGCACTCCAGGGCACCTCCACGTGGTTGACGGTGGGCAACGGAGTTATTCCGTGATTCGGCAGAGACCCTGGTTAACGGCGTTCATGCCGTCATGGCAAACACACGAAAAAAATTTACGATGCAGGGAGTTCCTCTATGGGTTCTTTTGGCTGTATCACGTCTTGAAGCTGTAAACTCTGTAGAGGCCAAGGTACCCACCTCT
Organism: Temnothorax nylanderi; assembly: GCF_030848795.1. Lineage (NCBI taxonomy): Eukaryota > Metazoa > Arthropoda > Insecta > Hymenoptera > Formicidae > Temnothorax > Temnothorax nylanderi. The sequence continues at coordinate 201,840 of NW_027249355.1, read as the reverse complement.
ACAGAGCTGCGGTCACATGATGATGACGCCTGCGGGCCCGCTTGCTCACCCTGACCGGACGCCGATACTGGATATCCGACTCCCTGCATCGTAAATTTTTTTCGTGTGTTTGCCATGACGGCATAAACGCCGTTATCCAGGGTCTCTGCCGGATCACGGAATAACTCCGTTGCCCACCGTCAACCACGTGGAGGTGCCCTGGAGTGCAAACACACAAAAAAAATGTTTTTTTGTTTTCAACACTGATAGAAGCGACCCTTCTGACTCGTCATCTATGGAGTTATGGGGTTATAGGGTTATGGGGTTTTTGAGGTTATGAGGTTTTAGGATTATGGGGTTTTAAGGTTACGTGGTTGAGGGGTTAAAGGGCATAGCTGTTTCAAACATATTGATTTTCACTGCTTGAACGCGCATAAGTCTCTTTTTCAGTGGGTTATGGGGTTTTAGGGTTATGGGGTTTTAGGGTTTAAGGTTATGGGGTTTTAGGGTTTAAGGTTATGGGGTTTAGGGTTATGGGGTTTTAAGGTTATGGGGTTGTGGGGTTGATGGGATCTATGATAATGGGATTTTGTTTGGGGTTTTATTGAATTTTATGATTTTTAGCCTATTTTTTGAGGTTAGGAAAAAAACCCGACGTGATGGGGTTATTTGGACTCCGGATTCGGTTTCAGCAGGCTCGATTACATATAGTAAGGTGGGTCAGGTCCCCGCAAACAAAATTTCGATTTTTTTTGTGGAGCTGTGTAATATAACATAGTAAAAAAAATTCAATATTTATATTTTTACATTTTGTATTTGTGTATATATTGGTGTTTTTGTGTATAATACTCTTAATTTATTATTTTTAAAACTTATAAAACAAATTATATTATTTTAGATACAACATCGTCATTAAATGATACATTGTGACCGGAACAACGAATAATATTATTAAAAACTTTATTTAAGCCACTTACTACTTGGGCTGATTTTACGGTCGCCACTGTATTTTCTGGCATCAATACAGAAAGCCCTGTTAACTGCGTTGCCCCTTCTCTTTTAGCAAGATGGCTGCCGTCTTCTACGTCGCAGACGTGTTCAAGGCCGTCGGCCACGCCCTTGTTAAGCGAAGCGTAATATGCGGATATGTGGATAGGAAATTCACTGGGGTCGCGAATAATTACTCGTGTGTTATTATAAACAAATAACAATAAAATATATTTGGAATTCAGCACTCGTTACAATCGCGGGCGTGTTCTCAATTACGCAACCGACGATCTCGAGCTTATTACGACTAAGTGTCGTTCCGCGTGTCGCGCTGGTCAATGCCCGTTATCGCGCAAACACGATTATTCAATCAATGTAATCACGCTACTCTCGCTAGCGGACAACGGGATAAGTTCCACGGGATCGGATTATTAATGCGAAAACCGATTGTCGAAAATACGTGTTAACGCGCCGAATGCTCGCGAAGAACTGTCCGGGGAGGAACGGGTCTCGTTCTCCCACTTTGGGGCTCGCGCATGCGTAAAGCCGCTGCTTTAGGCGCGAACAGGATGTCATGCGTGCGATAACACTCCTCGGCCAATAGTGTCGCCGGGCGACGGGCGACACGATCCCTCATGTATAGTGAACCAATAACGTCACACTGAGCCGATTTACTGGCTCAGCTCTCGGTTTTCTGAGCTGCTGACTCCGGATTGGACGACGGACATTCGCTATCGCTCGACATTCACGGAGCGTGAACCAATGTCAGTCGTCGCTGATGCATGAAATGCACGTTCGCGAGTAAGTCACCCGGAACGATTTCCGAGTGACCGGGAATGGTCAATTTGACGAACCAAGACTCTACAGGTAAGTACCCGTCTAATTAGGAATGTTCAGTGTAAAACTCGGGGCAGATGGCGCCATGGCGTTCTGTCCTGTCATGGCGGCGTCACTAACACTAACTCAATATACATGTGTGTGTTGGTGTATCTGTGAGCACATCCGTGAGATATAAGGTCTGTTTTCTGTTGCTGCACTGCTGAACTAGTACAGAACTAGTGTACTAGAGTGCACTAGTTCAGCAGTGCAGCAACAGAAAACAGACCTTATATCTCACGGATGTGCTCACAGATACACCAACACACACATGTATATTGAGTTAGTGTTAGTGACGCCGCCATGACAGGACAGAACGCCATGGCGCCATCTGCCCCGAGTTTTACACTGAACATTCCTAATTGAACTAGCTCTGCTAATCCTTTCTTTCTTTCAGGTACCCCGACTCCATAGGATCGTCTCGCCCAATCAATGGACTGGTAAGTATAAAAGGTAAGTATCGATACAAAGTATCTTAAATCTATCGCATACGTAAAATTAACGCAAAACATAATTAGTTCGACAGGGATAAACGTAAAAGGTAAGTATAAAAGGTAATCGTCGCGTTTCTACCGAATCTCGCTATCTGTAATTATACTCGGCCCTCATTGGTCGGCTATTCGCGTCTTATCGCAAGGAATGGCACAAAGTGCTCCGATTGGCTGAAAGCCATGCTATGCTGTAAAATAATCTAAAATAATATGAATTAGCCAGGAATCGCTCCTATTGGCTGTCGCTGTTGACAAAATCGTATAATTGAATGAATGAACTGAAATCATGTTAAATTGTTATAAAATCGCCTGGGACGCTTCCCATTGGCTGTCACGGTATGGAAATGTATCAAATCTATTAAAATGAACATAAAGTTGTGAATGAATCTAAAATCCTCTGTCGTTGGCTCCTTCGGCCTTTTCATCTGCCTTTTGGGCAAAATTAATTGAAACATGCTGAATATTATATAATGTCTTAACTGTTATTCGGGAACCAATCGTGGTTCGATCTCGCTGCTTAATAGCAATATGTATAGAGTTTAAATTGTGAAAAGTGTCACGATAATGTTCATGTCGTAGAATGTTGTTATTATTGGGAAGAATACGATTATCGTTACTATTATGTACTCCTTGAACTTCATTGTATGACTTTGGTTGAATAAATTGTAAAAATGCTGTATATAATTAATAATGAGAATAAAATAAAAATAGCTATCAATATCAGTGTTGTTATTCTATCTGGAACCATCTTTAACTGCAATTAATTAATCTTATGACTTTCTTGAACTCTGGCCCTTGATTGGTCCTTTAATGATTTTACTTTATTTTACTTAATAGGATTTATGGGAATTTGTGTGGTAATTGTACGTGTCTGTTGTTGGTATGACGTGTTGTCTTTTACTACATAAGTACTTAATTCTAATACATGTATGAGTCATGCAACATAAAATAAACTCTTTCGTCTTAATTGTAAAAATGCACTCTTTGGCTAAACTTGATATAAAATGTATGGAGAATAGATAAAAAATAAACAAAGGGAACGTAACTTTTTTGGGCACGTGGATCTACGCGTATGCTGCCTCTGCTGCTGTGTCCGTTACCGTCTGCCCGACGGCTGACTCGTCGACCTCGTTGTCGTCCCCTGATTGGCCGGTTGGCTCCGGACCATCTCCAGCGGGCTGTTCCCCGCTCGCTCGTATTACCTGCTCGATTTCGGCTTCCGGTACCTCCTCGAACAGTTCGTGCTGTGAGAGCCCCTCGCTCTCGAATACCTCGACCTCCGCCACCGTCAGGTCCGCCGATTGGTCGGCCTCTGCCGACGGCCTTACCGAGCCTGGATCCCCAGCTGTCGCCGTGTCCTCCGTCATTGGCTGGCAGTCACCGCCGCTGCAAGAAGGCGTCGACTTAGGAAACGGAGGTTTATCCTTCGATCCCAACATCAAATCATATAGATTGCCAAGGCCAGAAAAATAAAAATGGAAAACGGAAACGAAGTAGTAAGTAATGTTTTTTATTCTCTTCCAATCTTTTATTATACCAATATTATAAATATTTATTTTTTATCTTGTATCAAAATCTTTTCTATTAATTTAATCATTTCTGTAAATATATATTATTTATCAAACCAAGGAAAAACATCATTAAATGGTCAGAATTGGATCTTGGTTGCCTAATAATACTATTCGAAGAAATTTTACGTATAATAAAATTGATATCAATTATGTGACTGCCCTGTTTTTGCTTCGGTTGAGACGGCGTTTTAAGTATGGAAGTAGCAACGTGTGGTTTGTTAAGGCAAAGAATTGTAGGCATAAAATTTACTTGAATAATATCATTAGGCAACCAAAATCCAATCCTGTCTATTTAACGACTTTTTTCCTTAGTTTGATTGTATATCATGTACACGGAGAGAATTTTTTGTTATATTTTACCCTTAAATTTACTACAAACTTGGGACAACTTGACAACCAAGGAATTTTTAAAATATACAAAAGACATTTTACAAACAACGTGATAAAATTACCAAGCTGTGCGAGAGTGCGCGGATGCGCGTTTGATGGCGCGAGGAAGACGACCACGAGGAAAGCGGTTCACACAAGTCAAATACGTATAAGTCCAATAAAATAAGTATATTACAATAAAGTCTCAATATATACAATGGATACAGTGTTCCTTTACTTTTAGCAAAGCAAGAAGCCGTAAACGCGCGCACAGATGTTAGTACGGCATGCAGCGGTGGTGAAAGCGTGTTCGCGAAGCGCGATAGCGAAGAGCGAACTCAAAGCGGTGTACACAGCGGTGTTAACTAGCGTAGTTAAGCGGTTAGCGAGCGGAGATTCTGTGCGATTGACTTTCGACAAAGAGCCCGGTGCGCGACGAAGCAAGCTCTTTTATACGGGAGCTTCTTCTCGCAATCACCAATTGTTTCAAAGCGTTGTCGGTGACCTCCTGTTTTCCCTTGTGATTGGCGGCAAAGGGCTATGACACGCATTGAGTCGCACCTGATTGGCAATCGGCTGCCTACGTCACCGCATCGCGTTGACGCGAGACGAAACATTGCCAACCGGCCGTTAGCAATGTTGTTGTTTGTCACACCGGTGACTGTTTATAGCGTGGGTTTCTCCATCGCGCAAGGACATGAAAACAGCGTTCTGGAGCGTCTTGAAAGTTATCGATTGCGAAATGCCTTTAGAGAAACCCACGTTATAATGCAAAGTATTCAGAATTCACATATTAGGATTAGGATTTTATTGAAACGATGAACTTATAATGCAAAGAAGGCACGCGGATTGTGCCCTTTCATTTGACGAGACCGATGCACGCTACGATGCACTCGTGATCTCAAACACAAGCAGATTGGTAAATTTTGAAAAATTATTGAAATTTCCTAGATATATTTTAGTAAAATTAATCAAACATATTTTATATTTTAATGTAATAGATATTAATATTTTTTATTATGGTAGATATTAATCAGAATAGCTCGCATAAAATTCTTGGTGGTACATGTTGTCCCACAACTACCATGATTTCAGGGTAAATTTTAAAAGAAAATTCTCTCCGTGTACGGTCATATTTTCACTTACTTATAGTATATTGTTCATATTATTTATGTAATTTAAACGTTTTTACATATGGTAAATATGCGTATATAAATATATTTTGAGCAATTTTAATCTTATTTAATGTATATTTATCAGGATAGTTGTAAAAAAGGATGAAAAAAATTAATTTTATTTAGTGATGCAGCTTTGTTTGTATTTTGTGCATTACACATTAATTTTAAAAAATAAAACTGTAGAATATTGAAACATATATTAACTATTATACAAACATAAGTATATTAACTATTGTACAAACGTTTAGCATAAGAATTTTTATTCTAATAGATCAATTTGACATATATGAGTGAGAATAAAAGTGATTCAAGATTCTTCACATTCTTAAAATTGTAAAAGAAAAAATTAATGTATACATTGTATACAAAAAATTTGTAATTTTAATTATTTGAATTTGAAATTCTTTAAATTTAAACACTGAAGGCTATAATTTTTTAAGTGCAACGCTTAAATTATTTTTCTCATAATGTTACTATATTAAAAATTTAGTAATCTAACGTTGTTAAGTATAGAATAAAAAAGTTTAAATGTGGAAATAATAATATAAAACTTCTAATGTTAAATTTTAATGTTAAATTGTTGTACATTTATTTCGACAAATAGTATAATATTTTTGTACATACATATTTTTATATTCTATATTTTAGCATCTCCTTATGGAAAAACAAAACGGGTAAAATGGACTGAGGAAGAATCAGAAGTAGTATTTCGAGAATTCGGAGTACCAAAACGTATGGAAACTAACGCGTTGCCGTCTCTAAAAGAGGTTCAAGATATAAGGAAGAAATATAAATGTCTTGCTCGTCGTACATCGCCACAGATAAAAACACATTTCTATAATATGAGAAAAAAAGAATAGAAAATAAAAAATAAAAAAAAATAAAAAAAAGAAGAAAATAAAAAAAAGAAAAGTAAAAAAATGAAAAGATATCGACACGATAGCTTTTCACGACTTACGTATACAGTTATACAATAGTTACGTTACATAGTTACGTATACGGTTATAAAATATCATCACAAATGTATTTTTATTTGAGTTTAGTTGCAAAACATGTGATATTTAGTTTAAACTGTTATAATGTGAAAATCGTTCTCTACCATTAGCCTTAATTGTTTTTTTCATTAATATTGAAACTAATAGTTTATAAAATATCATCACAAATGTATTTTTATTTGAGTTTAGTTACAAAACATGTGATATTTTACATACTGTTCCACGTCTTGTATGATATGGGTGTCTAAAACACACGAATGCAAAATATATTATCTGTCAAATGAGCAAATCAAGTCGATAGGAATGGAAATAGACGATACCTTGCGACTGCGCGCTTCGCAGGAGCAGCGGGCAACGAGACAGAAACCTCGGCAAGCGCGTCCCCAGGGGAAAATACCGAGCGCACTAGTAAAAGGGGCGACCGAAACAGATAGGGGCGTTTGCGCAAAAGGTGAACCGCGACAATCTCCAGGAATAAAGGTTCGGAGGAGCATCAGCCGGATCTGGTACACGCGCCTACAAGGTCGGCGTCGTCGGCGGAACACCAGTTCCAAAAGGGGACCGCTTCCCCAGGGACAGAGGTCCAAATTGCAATCGATGGGACCTGGTAAACACGCCCATAAGGTCGGCGTCGTCGGCAGGTCACTGGTTCGTGTACGGAACATCCGCCACAGGAACAGAGGTTTAGGACCACATTCGGAGAACCTGGTAGACACGCTTATAAGGTCGGCGTCGTCGGCAGTCCACGGGTTAATATGTGGAACATATTACATCGGCCACAGGAACGAAGACCCAAAACCATTTCCAAAGGACCTGGTACTAGCGTCCATGGGGTCGGCGCCAACGGCCGACAGTGAGTGATGCACCCGGACATCTTCCACAGGGAATGGGCCCGGATTCGTCACCAGGGGCACCTTCTGAGAGGTGCGCACAGGTCGGCGTCAACGGCAGGCGATGACAAGTGCACCCGGACATCTTCCACAGGGAATGGGCCCGGAATCGTCATCAGGGGCATCTCCAACGAGGTGCGCACGGGTCGGCGTCAACGGCCGACAACGACGAGTGCATCCGGACATCTTCCACGGGGAATTGACCCGGAATCGTCATCAGGGGCATCTCCAACAAGGTGCGCACGGGTCGGCGTCAACGGCACACGAAGTCGGCCGACCGACGATACCTGGTGCAGCGGTGCCAGCGTAGGAAGGTTCCTACGTCGCAATAAGTGTGGAAATTTCCATCGGAAGATTCTAGAACATCCCCACGCGAGGACCGCGTGATCAAGTGCGCAGTTGGGAACATTCGGGGATGAAAATCGCGTAGTGGGGGAACGTGCGCCATGGTGGGGTGCCAAAGTGAAAGCGGCCGCTCGAGGCAGTCTCTCGAGTATCGACATAGCGAACGGACGTGTCTTGAGATAGTAGCGTATAGTGCGAACATAGATTACGACGATAGTTATCGGAGATACTTAACAATCGGGAACTCCCGCGTAATTGCGCGTTAAATACTCGCTCGACAATAGCGAGAGGTACTTAGCTACCAAAGGAACATTCAGTGATAGTCGAATATAGCGGTGACGAATAAGTGCGTATCGAGTATACTACCATCGTGGACATCGAGTCTCGCGACTACAAGATGTTGTACGAACAGCGTTGCTTGTTGTATTTAATCGGCTGAAATCAATAAAATGATTAATTGCGAGGATTTTGTATCATAAAGCGCGATACACACCGAAGTGCGGTGACTCCATTGTGAAGCACCTTTATGAAGTTGTGAAAAGACCTGTAGAGCTGAAATAACGATCTGAAATTAAAGAATTGTTAATTCTAAAACAAAGTCTCAAGATTAATTATACGATTATTCGTACTTACCTTGTCCATCGGCGATGATCCATCGTTGTCCAGCGGCGATCCGGTATGCGATAAAGCGAGGATCCGGGGAAGTCCAGCAGCGGCGATGATCCATCCGGGGCAGGAACCTGAAACAAAAGAATTAATATTAATATTAATATTAATAATGTTAATATTAAAACAAAATAATATTAGCATCCGGTTAATAATCGGGGCGATAAGCGAACTTACCTTCTCGGTAGTCAGAGGTCAAACCGAGTGGCGACCGTTCGATGGGAAGATAACCGCGCGGATCGGGCTCAACTTGTACCGTCCGGTCGCAACCTCAATAATATGGCCGCAAATAAATAAACTCTGATGTTTACACGGAGAGAAAAATCAAGTTATTTTTACGTGATAATTTTTTCACCTTAAATTTCTATCTATTTCTCATGTTATTATCCTGTGAATTGAAGTATTTTTAACGTGTTTGACAGCTATCTTATACTAAGTACGCTTGTCCTAGGATTATTACTCGAAATAAATCTTTATTTAATAACAACGCTACTATAAAACCGGCAGACGCTCTGCCTCTTTAAATTTACATGCGACCCACCGGATTTTACCGTGTCGCTCATGTAAAGTCTCAGCCGCCTAGCACCATGGATCCCTAACGGCGAGCAGTAGCGTATATGTATATATATATGTATACTTGTGTGCCCGCGGCTTTATATATATATATATATATATATATATATATGTATATATACGATATATGTATATATACGATATATATATATATATATATATATATATATATATATATATATTGTTACGTACGGAAATTTTCTATTAAAATTTCGACGACGCGCATTGGAATTTTCGAACGTTTTAGACGACGCACGCTAGCTCGGAATCCCGAGCGAACGTTCAGGTCAACGCGAATGTTTGTTTTATCCTTCGGTTATCGGACGGCCGTTGGAAGGCTGGGGGGCCAGATGGGGCCCAAAACTATGCTTCTAGAAACTTCTAGAAAACCTCCCCCCTTAAGACGCGTAGGAAATGGCGGGAATCTCGCGCGGGAGGTTCTGGCTATTTTCAGGTATAAATAGAGCGGAAAACGCCGCGGAGCGACACACAGTTTTTCGGCTTCGGGCCTAGACTTCGGGCCTACACTTCAATCTAGACTTAGACTCTCGACTTCAATCATTTTCATTTCCAGACAGTCACTTTCCTACATTCGACTATACGTCTAAGTCCGAGCATTCGCGCTCGATCTTGGGACTTAATCCTTGTACTCTTATATTTTAAGACCGCGCCTCACGCATAACTCAGTTTGTACTAAGATCTAAGAATAAAGGTAAGATAAGTTTGAAAAAGGAATAAGCTCGAAATCTGGAATCTCATCTCGTGTTAAATTCTTAATCGATCACTTCTAGGATTCGACTCGCAGTTGTCGCTGACAAAGTGCGTGGCGATCGGTCCTGAGCGCTGACGAAGAGTGTGGCGAGCAGGTACCTTTGCTGCCAAAAGCGTGGCGATTACGGGGTTGATTCTTAGAAATCGTAATAATCACTATTAATTCCCGAAAGTGAATTTGACCTTTACGCTGACAATCTGAGCGCTGACGAAGAGTGTGGCGAGCAGAGTGTGGCGGATTGGCTTTTGAGCGCTGATGAAGAGTGTGGCGAGCTATAAAATTCATTTTCGAGGATCCGGGTTAGATGACGAAAAAGGGAGGTAGGCGAACTCAAATTAAAAGGATTAGGTTCCAGATTAAACAAGCAGTCATTTCTAATCAAGATCCTCTACCCCTCGTCCAGCAATTGCAACAACTAGAAAACGCACCTCCATTTAAACCTATTCCTGTCGACTTCGACATCGATTATCCCCATTATAATTAGATAAATAAAAGTGATCTTCGGTACGAAATTTATAAACTCACAAGGGAACGGTCGGGGGTGTCCGAGACCGATTTGGATGCGCTTTGGATATGTTGTTGAGCATCAAAAAATATTAGACTCGTATTTTTTTTGCGGCTTATCTCGACGTTTAGGGGTTGAAACAACCCCTCGAAAATAACGGATTTTATAGTTTTTAGCGAATATCTTCGAAAATATAAGGCGTATGAAAAAAAGTTTGGTACAAAAGGTTTATGGCTTTTTGTGTTCTTTACAATGGCGTAATCAGATTTTTCAAATTTGTCACATTTTTTAATTTAACCCCACCCCCACCTATTATTTTTGCCAAATATAACAATTTTTCCAACGCAAATTTAAGAGCGTCAAATGCCAAATACATCCATGTGTATTTTTATTATGATACCATTATTAGATTTTTGGCAAGACGAGATGATATGTGGTATAGGCGTCGCGCTGTAGGTAGGTGTTGCGTTATTTCTGTTCAAGTTGCGCCGTACGCTTAAAAATTTCCATTTCAACTCCGGGATGACCGAAAGCGCTGATGCGAAGGCCAGCGCAAGGCTATTTCGAGAGTCCTGGACTAGCAACGGAATGTAGACTCCGATATTATAAATACCGCCGAATTGTATTCGTTGTTTCAACCCCTAAACGTCGAGATACGCCGCAAAAAAAAAACACGTGTTTAATGTTTTTTGATGCTCAACAACATATTCAAAGCGCATCCAAATCGGGTAGGTTCTAAATCGGGTTTTTTCGACCAATAAACGTCGAGATAAGCCGCAAAAAAAATACGAGTCTAATATTTTTTGATGCTCAACAACATATCCAAAGCGCATCCAAATCGGTCTCGGACACCCCCGACCGTTTCCTTGTCAGATATCTTTTCGGTCCCGAATAATAATAATAATAATAATAATAATAACCTTCACACGACTTGTCCAAATCCCTGGTAAAGTGCTTAAATGCATTGACCAAAAAACGGACGAACAACAGACAGAACGTGACAATATATTATATATATATAATACAATGTAATAAAATGTATGTAATGTAGATTAATGAAATTTATGATAATTGTAAACACACACACACACACACACACACACACACACACACACACACACACACACACATATCTAGATATATATTCGTAATTATTATAAATTTTATATGGGAAAAAATTGTCTATTCTCATCTAAAAATACTAAAAGATTGGTTGTATCTGGAGCTAGTCAGCTCCGTTTGCGCGTAACAATATTGCCCGCCGATGAAAATGCTCTTTCAGAACTTGCAGATGTTGCGGGTATGGCCAAATATTTTCTTGCAAGTTCTGCTAGCGCCGGATATTTTTTTGCTCATGTCTTCCACCATTCGAGAGGTGATTCATTCTCTATAAGCACACAATATTCCTAGAATGTTGTATTAATATTATTAAATTTAAAATAATATTATTATAATATTCCGAGAATATTATATAATATTTTCTAATATCATAGGATTATTCTGTTAATGTTATATGTCCACTTCACATAATATCCTTTAGTATATCATTTTAATATCAGTGGAATATTATAAAAAAGTTCTTAGAATATTATTCTGGTCAACAAATTAACGTTCATATAACATTCTTTGGATATTATTATAATATTAAAATATTTATACAAGATTATAAACAAAGATTTTATTTAATAAAAATAATAAAAATTAAAGTAATTTAAATCGACCGTGACTGGCAATATATAACGTCTTTCCGATATGAACATAGAAAAACTGTGAGCCAACTTGGTTTGTCGGATTCACACAACACTTTTTCGGATCAATCATCGAGACATTATTAATTTCGACCATGGGTTTTGGTCAGTTGATGTAATTTCTAAATTAAATAGTTTAAATTTTTTATTGCGAAAAAATATTACCCCAGCCAGGGTTTGAACCTGTAACCTCCCGTATACCGTGCGGGTGTCGTGCCAATTCGACCACTGGGGCTGTCCCACACAGCAAAAATAGATCTGCGTAATATCGTTACGATATCTTGCCGGGAAATCAGAATATTATTGAGATGTCTAAGATATATCTGGATATCTACAGAATATTCGAGAAATACACTAATGTCCGCTCTTACGAACACGTAGATATATCACTAGTTTATAAGTATATATTTGTAGGATATCATTTAGATATATTATAACTATATTGTTTACATACACACACAGAATATAAATTTCAATATGTTGTATGTATATTATATAGATGTAGTATGTATATTATATAGAGAATATTGTGGTAACTGATCAGGACATATTGAGGAGAATGTTTGTAATACTAATAATGATAGGTGTATTCCACACGTGGTATTACAAATTGTTTGATTAACAAACAGGACAAAAATAGTTAAAATTTCTTTATCCTAATTGATCAATTCAACGATTTGCAATATCAAGTATGGAGTACACTCAATATTAACGCGCAAGGTTATAGAGAACTTTTTAATGCAACTTTGAAATAAATCTATTTTATTACACACGCTTTCTAATGTTCCTTAATCACACAATCACATTAAGTTTTGAATATTAAATTAAAGTAAGTACTACAAAGATAATATGAACGAAATGATGCATAACGAAGTACGAAATTCGAAAGGTGATTTAAAACACAATGCCAATTTAGAGCAATGAGTATGGTTATAATTACGAAGTATATATGTTTATATACATAGTTTAGATGAAATTCATGCATAAGTTGAATGATGTTATCACTATCCACTAAGGGGTTAATATTGAGTTATTAATTATAAAGTCAGTCTGGATAATATCTATCAAGACAATACTATAAAACGCTATTTAAACACTGAACAGAACACTCAACAGATATATACTAAATATAAAATAAAAAATCTGTTAATAATAACGTATTAAGAAAGGCTAAATATCTATTTAAATATCTTTAATATTTAAAAAAATTATAAGTTGTTTAAAAATTATAGAAATTTATGTAAAACTTGAAAACAACCTGGCTTCGAAACGCGGATCTAGCTCGCGGCTGGGCTGGGTTCGAAGGAGGCGCGGAGGAACGGACGCGAGGCGAGGTTTGGCAAAATGAAGTGTATCGGCGTGGTTAACAATAACGATAGTTTATTCGAGAATTAAGGCTCGCGATATTTACAATGGATTGTGTTGCGCGGGATACAAAGATCGGTTGGTCGCGGATGGCGCGAGGTGAAGCGCGGTACGTACGGGGCGGAGCCCGTACTTTCGGCAGTCTCGCGGACCGTATCGCGTGACAATGGGAGCTTTCCAGCAAGCGACACAAGTCGACACAAGTATTGTTTTATCTTTGTTACTCATTACCAAAAAAGAAAGATAGAACGATGCTCGTGTCGACTTGTGTCGCTTGCTGGAAAGCTCCCAATATGTATCGGCGCGGGCGGGGCCGGTTTCCCGGGCGTCGCGGATCGGAGCGCGGGGAAACGGGCGCGAAGCGCGGAAGCGGCGATGAGATCGCGCGGAGCAGGATCGATCTGGCGCGAGTCCGACCACCGAGAAGCACTCGGTGGAGGCAGAGTACGGGGCACCCCCGAGGAAGGCTGCGAGCGGCTAGATCGAGGCAAAGGCGCGAGACCCACCACCGAGAAGCGCTCGGTGGAGGCTGCAAGCGTCTGGAGACGGAGCGGTATCCGGCGAGAAGCGCTCGGTGGAGGCAGAGAAGCGCTCTACCCCCGTTCGGATAGCCTTGAGTGGTAGCTGGTCGTTTATCGAGAATCGCTCGGCGAAGACAGAGTATGCCGGAGGCGCTCTACCCTCGTTCTGACTTGCTAGAGAGATGCGGGAATTCAGGATCGGTGCGGTCGGTCGGAACGTTGATCAGGAAATCGCAATTTGCGTTAAAAACGCTCCGTTTATATACCCGTCGCGGCGGCGTTACGTAGTGGCGGGGGTAGCGACGGCGATCGCGAGCGCCGGGACGGTGCGGCGGAACGGTCGGAGACTACGGCGTCCCGACGCCGCGATCGCGTTCGACGATCTTTGGTCGCGGTCGGCACCGCTCGGCGCGTCGAGGCGGTTGTCGCGGCAAGTCCGTTCGCGGACTTCTTATCGCTACAATAAACGTTTAAAATAAGGTGGGCACACCGTGCCCGTTCCTCGCCCGGCGGATGGTCGGCCGGGCGGCATCGGCAAGATGTTAGGCCGGAACGATGCATTTTAGGGGTGCATCGTTACAACTTATACAAAACTTTGGCACTAAAAAGAAATTCAACGAAATCATAAAAACCTTTTCATAAAAATCTTAAACTAAAAACTCTTTCAATCAAAAACTTAAACATTGAGATCATATATTATAAGCGCTACTAAAAATATTTAACACAAATTTCCAAAAAAAACTCTTTCTATTGCGATTTGGTATTATCATCGCTGGCGTTTTCTAACTGCTTTTTATTTTTTCTGAAAAAAAAAACAAATTATTTAATTATTATAATTTTACAGTTTTTTTCAGTAAAATAAAATATTAAATGACATTAAATAAAAGCGTATAACAAATATAATCACCTTTCCTCTCTTTGCAATCTGGTATCATCATCGCTGCTGTTTTCTACCTGTTTTTCATTTTTTCTGAAAAAACAAATTATTTAATTATTATAATTTTAGAGTTTTTTTCAGTAAAATAAAATATTAAATGACATTAAATAAAAACGTATAACAAATATAATCACCTTTCCTCTTTTTGCAATCTTTCTGGTGCATGCGCTAACCATATTTTTATATATTTCGAAATATCAGATTCAATTGCATTAGGAATATGTCGTCTGACAACATCTAATATAATACAATTATAAAAATGTTTACAATTATAATTATAAAAAATTCAGTATTTAAGCTGTGCGTGTGTTTGTGTCGGCACGCGCGCGTGCGCACACTGTAATTATTAGCATTCATTTTAATAAGACATTCTCTCTTTTTTACTCACCTAATATAATCTTCCACAAAAATAGATTAGAAAATACAAGTTTCTTTTTCCCACCAACCCAACTGTACTTCGTAGCAACAGTGTTATTTAATGTACGTGTCAAGATGTTGAGAACAATAGATTTTAAACCATGTCCTCCTACCATACTCAACATTTTTACCTGAAAAAAGAATGATGAATTAATAAAATTAGTAACATTTAAGATTGCGATTGGATACATACTTAAATTGGAAGTTATATAATGGATATTTTGACAGTTATAAACCAATGATTTATTATATGGCACACATACAAGCATACACAAATTTTCTGTACCTAGCGACAGACATCAGTATATTAAACCTTGAACCTCGAATCTTGAACATGTCGCTATAGGTACAACAACCACCGTATACTTGTACATACATTAGGCCATTGAACAAAAAAGTCCTTTACCAGGTTGCAAATAACTACGCAAATTTTAGAGTTATTAATTACAGAAGCCTCTATATATGACCATTTTCAATAATTAATAACTCAATTTTGCGAGGTTGTTTGCAAAGTGGTAGATAACTTTTTTTGTTCAGGACCTAATTTATATGTAGAGTGCAGAAGGCATAAACATATAGTCATGTAAAATATGCGATTTTTCTTACCACTGCATTTTTGTATGATTCATTTTTTTGTAATTGATGTTCGACTTTTTCCACAGTTTCCAAATCTGCTATGGGAAATTCATCTAATATATTATTTGTAAATGTAGAATTTTCTTCTTTTTTTGATACATCAGAAGTGTTGACTGTAGTCAATATATTCGCCAAAATATTTTCGCAACGTTTTAATGAATATTTAGTATCGATCATATTTTTTATTATAAATTGTTGAAACTCTTTTTCTCCTATATGTTAAAATTATTAAATGTTCATTAGTTCATTATATTTCTGTGCTAATAACTTTGTAATATAGAAACCTTATATTATAACTGCACACACGCGCGCTCACGTACACGCATGCATACGCATTCACGATATATAAAATAATAAAATAAAAATATTTAATTATGGATTGTAATAATCATATAAACGCACGTACCACGGGGCTGCATATTTTCCTTGGAAATTTCCTGCATATGTCGTTCAGTATCATCTTTCTTTGTTTTTTTATTTTTTAAAGTCACCTCTTGTATCTCATCATTCTTTCTAGTCTTTATAAGATTTGAAGATTTTGAAGCGGGTTTAATATGATTTTCTAATTGAGCTGCTTTAGAACAAGTAGGCTGCTGTGTAGCGTTTTCACATAAGACGTTTTCGCAGTCATTATTTGATATAGTTTTCTTAGTGTTTATAGCTTTGGACGGATGCAATTTAGGAAATGGCGCAAGTACAGATTCATGAGTTTCTGAATCTGAATCAGTTTCACTATCATATTTTTTTGCAGCTCTTATTTTCCTGTCCTTTTTTAATTTTTTATCATCACTGACATCAGTATTTAAATCTGAATACATCTCAGCTAATTTTAATTTTCTTTTCCCAGACTCAAAAGATTCTGAAATGATAAAATAGTGTTTTTATAAACTTACTAGAAATATTTGTTAAAATAATATAAAATGCCTAAGTGTTTGTCACAAAATGTATATTGCATATTTTTATTTACCAGCACTACCTAATATCCTTAATACGTCACATAAAGTCCAATTTTTTCCAACAGGCTCCATATTTTGTACACTTTTATCATATTTTTTCAAATTTGTAAAGTTAGGCCAGTATGCCTTAGTTTTAGAAGCATTAAACCAATTAGACGGTATGAGTTGCATACCATCAGAAAATTCTACTATGCAGTATAAACTTTCCTGATGATACATGTTTGTATCTGTATTATAAAACAGTTATCTTTCTTTTATCTAAAATAATTAGAAACACATACATTTACATATAAATGTTATATAATAAAAATACATATATTAAAACATATTACATATAATAAAAAATAATGTAGAACACATACACAAAATATTTACAATAATAATTGTATCCTGCTAAGCAAAAGATATATCTTTAAGAATCAAAATTCTGCTTCTTCCATTATTTCGCTATGTAAATAGGAACAACAATGAATTCATCATTGCCACATGGATACTTAGCGTATCAAGAGACACGGTAGTGTCTCGCGCCAAGTACACGCGGAGCGAGACCGACCGTGACTCTTTTACGCGACGCGACGAGTTGCGAGTACTCGAGATGTTGAGATCTCGATAACGAGTGAACGGATCAAGTTCTAAGTAGGCTTAATCGATAGCTTGGGGTCGAATTAGGGGCGGGGGGTTTCTCTTATAATATTTCCGCTACGTGCCCTACGAGCGGAGATATTGCGACGCAAAGTCCAAATGTGAAAATTTATTTTTAAGATACTTCTTCTACGTCGACCGTCTCTCATGCCATGGCATCATTTCATTGGCTGGAATCGCGTCCTTTTCACTTTTTCGACACTGGCGGTGCCACTAGTATCGCCAGTTTCTCGATGTATACGTGTGTGTAAACTGCGCGCAGTGCAGACCAGTGCAGACAGTGCGTTTAGCGCGCTGTCACCTGTCACAGTCAGTTATAACCTATAACACGGTATAGTGTCCCACGTCAAGTACGCGCGGAGCGAAACCGACCGTGACTCTTTACGCGACGCGACGATTAATATTTTTTCTGATTCAAGGTAATTGTTTTATTTACATGTAATTATCCTATTATTATACGACGCGAAGCGAAACCGCACCGTGACTCTTTTACGCGACTAAGTGCATGTGACAGGAATTATAATAGTTTACAACTCTTGATAAGTCAAAGAATAATAGTTTACGTTTATGTGAGTATTACTACTGTAGTAACTTATACGAACGATATCATCGTAGTTACTATAAAATCTCCCGTTTATGCGGAGGAATTATCGTATCGTTCGTAAGTTACTACAGAATTAAGTAACGTTCGCGTAAACGTAATATAGGTTAGATTACCGATTTCTTACAAAATTTTACATAAAACACGAGATTCACTTATGGGAGCTTTCCAGCAAGCGACACAAGTCGACACAGGTATCGTTTTGTCTTTGTTACTCATTGCCAAAAAAGAAAGATAGAACGATGTTTGTGTCGGCTTGTGTCACTTGCTGGAAAGCTCCCTTTAGACGAAACGTCGTCTGATTGAATAATCGCTAAGATATTTTTTGTTGTTGTTGTTTTTTTAGAACATTTTATTCATTAAACATTTTTAGTTAAACAATTTCAGAACATTACAACATTTTCTTGATAAAATTTCTTGCTTTACAATATTCTTCCTCGTCGTCCTCGTCCTCGTCGTTGTTCTCGTCCTCCTCGTCGTTTAGTCTGCGTCGCTGCTTCCCTCTTATCTGCTCGTAAGAATTCAGAAGATTCCGTCTGCGTTGAGGAATCCTGTTTCTCCTGATGAACCGTCTGAGTCGAGGAATCTGGAAACTCCAGTCGAATCGTCTGCGTCCCTTCAGTGGTCCTTCTGATAGGCGACAACGAAGGCGGAGAGATCAAGGATGGAAGAACCCATGGATTCTTTGGTGAAGATCCTTTTGAGTCCGGCGTCGACGTCCCAATCTCAAAAGGCCGTTTCCTCTTTGGTGTTGTTGATGCCACAGGAGTTGGGCGACTTGCGCCGAGAATTGGCGAAGAGCCGGAAGGGCGGCCGGCGCCGGAAATCGGCGTTAAGCCGAGGGACGAGCGACTAGCGCAGGGAGACGGAGAGCGACTAGCGCTAAGAGACGGCAAGGACTTTCCTATCGAGCGACTAGCGCTAGGAGTCGACGGAGCGACTGAGCGACTTGCGCCGGGAGCAGGGCGCCTTGCGCCGGCTGAAGACGGCTTGAAGCCGTGAGCCAGGCGTCCTGCGCCGGTTTCCTGGCGACTGGCACCAAGAGGAAGCGACTTAGCGCCTTCCACAGGGCGTCTTGCGCCTCGGGCTGCGGCTGGCGCAACCACCTTCCTCTTGACCGCGAAGATTTGGTCAAGAGGAAGTGGGCGAGTCTTGCGCCTCTTGCAGATCCCTTCCTCGTAGGAACGAGGAGGATCTTTTTTATCAAAAAGACGAGGCGTTTTGACCCTGTATATGTAACGCCAGGACAATTCGCCGAATCGCCGATTTTCCTCGAAATCGGTCGCCTTTATATTTCATCACAGCTGAATTTGAAGTACGAGTTACGACATCCATCTATGAGCGACTTTTTGCAAAACCCGGTTGCTAGGATACACGAAGTCCTGTCAAACAAATCGAAGTAATTGCAATTTGACAGGATGTCTCGATCTTTTTAACCTGTCGCCGCGTCGTACAACGTTCCGTACTTTCCGCGACTTCCTGGTGGCTGACAACGGCTGCCACACTCCCTATGTATGCAAGTTTAACGCCTATTGAGTTAATATGAAATAATTTTCCTAAATGTAATAAAAATAACACGATGTTATATATGCGGTTTGCCGTGAATATATATATATATATATATATATATATATACATGTGATTTCTGCCCAGTGCTCTGAATGTTATGTGATTTTCGCCCAGTGCTCTGAATGTCATCTAGTCATACATATCATGCTTTGATACAAGGAACGTGAAAAAGAGCAGGAAAAGAAAAGAACAAACAGAAGAGACAGATTCAAGCTTTGTCTTTTAATCTGGACGAAGACAAAGCCGAAAAATACCCGCAGTCAGAAAATGAGCAATCTGATGGCCTTGCGATTAAGAAGATTAAGAAAAATCCAGATGTAGATACAAGTTTCTTGCCAGATAGGGAAAGGGAGGAGGAGGAAAATAAATTTAAGGAAGAATTGAGGCAAGAATGGGCTAGAAAGCAGAACGCGTTGAAGAAAGAAGAAATTGAGATCACATTCAGTTATTGGGATGGATCTGGCTATCGTCGGAGTGTTATAATGAAGAAAGGTGAATGTCTCAGTGATTTAGACAATTTTTAAGTTATTAAAATACTCCAGTGTCACTTTTGGAGTAACATTGGCGTGATATATAATGTTCTACTGCATAAATTAAATTTTCACATACAGGTAATTCTATCTATCAGCTTCTTCAGAGATGTTTAGAAGTTCTGAAGCGTGAATTCAGCGAGCTTAAAACAGTAATGGTAGATCAGTTAATGTATGTCAAGGAGGATCTTTCTTATATTACCGCACCATTATACGTTTTACGATTTTATTGTAACTAAGGTAAAGATACTAAGTGATAAAACTTATGAAGCAATATCACAATGTTGGCATGTTATTTTAATGTATGTAATATTGCGATTAAGCACGAGGAAAAAGCGAACCTCTGTTCACATTTGACGTTCACGATGATATTCGTGTTATGCACGATGCTTCTGTCGAAACCGAGGAATCACATGCCGGAAAAATTTTACTTAGGTATTTATCATTAAAAGAATACTTTGTATAATTCTTTTTTATGATATTTCTTATTAGATCATGGTACGAGAGGAACAAACACATTTTTCCAGCGAGTAGATGGGAACCTTTTGATCCAACGAAAAGTTATGACAAGTATACAGTGTTGGATAAAAATAGGAAGAAAGATAAAATCTGATAAACTTAGATTCAACGAATTGTCCAATTTCGTTTAAAGGATTCAGATTCAAATTCATTCAGTTATGTGATAATATTTAATTCATTTACCCGATTATGTAGCTCTACTAAATTACAGTCCTTTGAATCTGAATCCTTTAAACGAAATTGGACAATTCGTTGAATCTAAGTTTATCAGATTTTATCTTTCTTTCTATTTTTATCCGACACTGTATACTTGTCATAACTTTTCGTTGGATCAAAAGGTTCCCATCTACTCGCTGGAAAAATGTGTTTGTTCCTCTCGTACCATGATCTAATAAGAAATATCATAAAAAAGAATTATACAAAGTATTCTTTTAATGATAAATACCTAAGTAAAATTTTTCCGGTATGTGATTCCTCGGTTTCGACAGAAGCATCGTGCATAACACGAATATCATCGTGAACGTCAAATGTGAACAGAGGCCCGCTCTTTCCTCGTGCTTATAGATATCCATTAACAGGTGGTACTTATGGTCGGCAGTCCAGACTTCGGAAAATCGCATTTTGCAAAGAATTATCTGAAGGAATACGGATACGTCTACAGAGACACTTTAGGCAGCTGGCAGAAGTGCATTGCTGCAGTCCAACAATACTTAAATCAAGGAAAAAGTATAGTTATAGACAATACCAATCCTGATTCAGCTTCGAGAAAGAGATATATTGAGATAGCCAAGAAGCGCAATGTCTCGGTCAGATGTTTCGTCATGACGACAAGTATAGAACACGCGAAACGTAATAATAAGGTAATCGGAAATTAACATTAACCGTCATCGTGTGAAAGAATCGTATGAAGTAATGTTTCCGAAAATTCTAATCGATTTATTATTATATTACAGTTTCGCTAGTTGACTGATCCAAGCCACATTTCAATCAACGAGATTATTATCAACTCCTACGTGTAAGTAGATTTTAGATATATACATCTCTACACTCAAAATTATTTATCTTTGGATATGTAATTATACTTTGATGTTACTCTTTTGCAGGTAAATGGTCGACAGAAGCTTACAATGTGATACAAAATTGTTCCTCAAAGGGAGTTGCTGCCCAAACTCAGATTGAAGGTCGCATTCAAACTAATATTTATGCAAATATTTATTTTATGATACAAAATTATGAGGTAAGTAGTTATTATTATCCAATCTTCGAGAATCTCTTTGCAGACGCGCAAATTAATTGAAATTAATTGATTTTTTAAAGCTAATTTCCCTTACTGAAGAACTGGTAATGAACGGACATGCTGAACAAGTAGGCATGGGACCAGATGAATGAAGCCAGAAACACTTGAATCCATCTGTACATAAGAGTTGTCAAGAAACTCTACAATTTTCACGCATAATCCGCGATTCTTAGTCAGTATGGACTAGAGTTTAATACAATCGCCATTGATGATCCCCTTTAATCGCGTCAAAATTGATTATTTCGCTTTTTGACTTCGTTCTTTACTCATGTTGTAAAATAGTTTTCCGATTGCGTAGAATATTTTATTTAGAAAGAAATTTATAAAGATTGTTATATTGATCGTAGAGTAGAGAAAACAATAAAACTTAACATTTTACAAAGTAGTGTCACATTTAAACTAGAACATTGTATCGAATAACTCAGACGAATTAGGAAATTCGTTTCTACGTGACTCATGTCTATTTCTGATTGGGGACGATTCGAGAACTCATTGAAATAATTTAATTTCTTTTCACGTTTAAATTTAGGTCACCGTAGATTAAACTTGTTACCTTAGAAGTTATTGTTAAATGGCGCATTTTATTTAATATTCCGCACTTCACTGTTGTGGCATAAAATTATTTTATGTTTCAAAAGATGGAGACTAAGCTTTCGGATTAATCCAGATGTACGCATATATACTGTTTATATTTGATTAATTGTTTACTTAGATATCGATGATTCTTGTGCGATATGCTAATACATTTTTTTCTATGCAAGATTTCAATGCAGTAGAAACTAGTTAACTGAGAAAAAGAGTCTATAAATGATTCGTAACTCGTGCAATTGCGCTCAACTGGAAACGTTTGGCAGTTATGAAATGTTAATATTTAATATTGTTGTTAAACATAATATAGAAATATTTTTCTAGGAAATGTATACAAGTAAGGTTACAATCATTAAATCGCTCACAGTGCTCACGTACATAACTTTGTCGCGCGCTGCGATTAACTCAATTTATTATAATTTATTATAATTTTTTAACAAAGCGAAAATATAGCGCAATGAACATCGTTACGTATTTTATTATAATTTATTATAATTTTTTAACAAAGCGAAAATATAGCGCAATGAACATCGTTACGTAATAATCATTCGTAATTCATTTTCGTGTATATAATAATTTTCGTGTATATAATATGTAGCTGACCGCAATCTTTGACTCTATTCAAATTTTGTACAACACTTCATTTAGCATTGTATTAATCATTAAGTAGCTTTGAGTACATTTAGTAGCTTTTGTATATTCGTCAGTTTAATCCTTGAAGTTATTAAGACTTGCATGAATTTTTACCGCAAGTTCTCTTACATCTTTTATACGCCTTCTGTAAAATATATAAAAATATATCATAACTGAATTAACTCGCATATCTTGGTCTGTCTTTTTTTTCTCCATTGCTTAACTTCTATTCGCCTCCCGACTTGACGTATACGCTACTATACTCGTCCAAGACGTTATTCGCGAAATTTACAAGATCTCTGTCTTTCTCTTCAATCGCTCTAAAAAAAATGTGTCGTCTTGAAGTGATTGATCTCCCTAAAGGATTTAAAAGTTACGCTTTGCGAAGACATAAGATATACGTTAGCTGGAAAATCGATTCACAGCGGGATTAGAAAAAGACGGAATGTTATGGGGTCGGTTACTCAACAGTATAACGGCTAGGTTTCGCGACTAGGTTAATCCACTTGCATATCGGTCATTGCGATCTCGCTCTTGTACATACTTGACTCATCGTCATGAGACTAGCTCCATTGTTCGCGAAAATACTTTTCTCTTGTTCTCTCTTCTGCTACCCTAAGGCGCGCGCGCGCGCGCGCGCGCGCGTGTGTGTGTGTGTGTGTGTGTGTGTGTGTGTGTGTGTGTGTGTGTGTGTGTGTGTGTGTGTGTGTCAACGTTTTACCTATTATTAACAACTTCAGACACATTACATTTTTATTTTTAAGTAGTAATTTTTTTCTGTGATATACATATGTATAGCATTAACAAGGTGTACAACTAAAAAGGTTACAGATTATTATTTTTAAAAAACTAAGCAAAATATTAATTTGTTGTTTCCTTTAGAAATAATAGTCCGTAACACCTTTAGCTTCACACCTTGTACATACTGTTTATAAGATTATAAGATATATTGTTTATAAGATTAAGATGCGTAACACTACAAAAAGGCGTGATATTCGTACAAAATTACCTTTTTTAAAAAAAAGGTAAAAAAGGCGCCAAGTACACGCATAGTAGTGTATATGTATTATGTTGTTACCTCGAAAAAAACAAAGTGGTAGTATAATACCTCCAAATAGCTTTACCCTGTACATACTGTTTATAAAATGCGTAATACTACAAAAAGCCGTGATATCCGTACAAAATTACCTTTCTTAAAAAAAAAGGTAAAGAAAGGCGCCAAGTACACGTATAGTAGTGTATATGTTGTTACCTCGAAAAAAAAAGAAAGTGGTAGTATTATACCTCAAAAAAACCTAAGTAACAAGTGGTAGACGTACTCTTTGTATCTCGAAAAATCTCGAAAAAATCTAAGCAGTAGTATCTTTATTTCCAAAAAATTATAACCCAAGTGATACACATCACAAAATTATGTTACCTTATATCAAAGAAGAGTCGCGCTTCAAGTGATCTATTACAATTACAAAAAAGAAATAATATCTCTTTAAATTACAGCGCCAATTACAGAGAGAACATATATATTGCCTCAAAAAATAATTGTTGCATTACTTTGAAAAATCTTTACATGGTGTCAATTAGAAAAAGAATGTATGATAACAATTTTATAAGATTAAAAAATTTCATTTAAATTTAACAAGGGAATACAAGATATTTAAATACAAAGTTTACATGTGTATTTTTTAGTGGTCACAAAGAATTACAGAGGAACAGTACAAAATAAAAATATTTTATTAAAATATTTAATCCAACGAGGGAATACAAGGTATTTAAATACAAAGTTTATATATGTATTTTTCAATAGAATAAAAGATTTAATCACAAAGAATTACAGAGATAGTACAAGATAAAAATATTTTATTAAAATACATAAATTTTTCTTGTAAAAAAACTTTGCGCTGCTAGACCTCGAAATTTATAAAATAAATAAACAATAAATAAAAATAATTCATAGAAGAATGCGACGGGAGTAACAAAATGATTATCAGCGTGGTGTGTATGTGCGAGCGAGTGATATGGGTGTGCGTGACGACGGCGAATAATGCGGCTTATAATTAAATATAGGATAAGTTTATTTATTTATTTAAAATTTCGAGGTCTAGCAGCGCCAAGTTTTTTTACAAGAAAAATTTATGTATTTTAATAAAATATTTTTATTTTGTACTATCTCTGTAATTCTTTGTGATTAAATCTTTTATTCTATTGAAAAATACATATATAAACTTTGTATTTAAATACCTTGTATTCCCTCGTTGGATTAAATATTTTAATAAAATATTTTTATTTTGTACTGTTCCTCTGTAATTCTTTGTGACCACTAAAAAATACACATGTAAACTTTGTATTTAAATATCTTGTATTCCCTTGTTAAATTTAAATAAAATTTTTTAATCTTATAAAATTGTTATCATACATTCTTTTTCTAATTGACACCATGTAAAGATTTTTCAAAGTAATGCAACAATTATTTTTTGAGGCAATATATATGTTCTCTCTGTAATTGGCGCTGTAATTTAAAGAGATATCATTTCTTTTTTGTAATTGTAATAGATCACTTGAAGCGCGACTCTTCTTTGATATAAGGTAACATAATTTTGTGATGTGTATCACTTGGGTTATAATTTTTTGGAAATAAAGATACTACTGCTTAGATTTTTTCGAGATTTTTCGAGATACAAAGAGTACGTCTACCACTTGTTACTTAGGTTTTTTCGAGGTATAATACTACCACTTTTTTTTTTCGAGGTAACAACATATACACTACTATACGTGTACTTGGCGCCTTTCTTTACCTTTTTTTTTAAGAAAGGTAATTTTGTACGGATTTTAAATTAACAGCAGACAAAGGCCACATTTTCAAGTTAGATTTTTTAGATACTTTATATATATGAAGAAGAGATGAATCACATGGTACATTGTAAAAATTTTGTTTGCACTCAAATTCGTAACCCATTATCATTAATTCTGTGGTTTCAGTAAAGTGTGCTATATTAGTCATTAGTAATATAGTATTATCTTTTAATCCACAACAATCATTTGCGATATTATTAGCATCTAATCTAAAGTAGATACATTCAGCTGCTGTATATTGTGGATTACATGTTAGAGGTAATAAAAGAGCATTGTAATGACGTGTAACTTTTATAGGATGAAGCTTCTTACTTATTGTGTTTTTTTCAATTGTTACATGTTGTGCTTCATGGTATCGTCGAAATAATTGTTGTAAGGGCTTATCATTTTTTCTTACTAATCGTTTTAGTACTTGCATAAAATTCTCAAATTTGAAGGCACTGAAATTATCTAAAGTACCAAAACTTTTGACATCCTCAACAAGGTGAATCAAGCCATGCACATTATGCGATACATGATGTTTTCCATATAATTTCATAAAAGACTTAACAAAATGTTCCAGTAATTTTTTGGAATATTCTGCATGTGCATTTTTCGTGTCTTCCTTACTTAATATTCTGATAGCTACATGCAAGCTTAGAAAATGCTTGTAAGCATCTTTTGATAAAACAGATTTCAAAACTATTGGACCAGTATATAAAAGTATCTGACGATATTCAGTAGCTTTCCATAGTTTTGCATATTTCAATGAGCGCGGTTTACGAACAAATTCTCTGGGCGTGTAACGTCTTAACTTTTCAAGTTCATTTGAAATTTTTTCTATGTCATGATGTGATAAACGACATCCTGTATCTCCATTTAACCATAAATAAATCAATTTACGTATGATACCCAAAAATACTAAATGCATGGGATCGAGTACAAAATCACGTACAAAATCAAGATCAGGAATTTTATCAAGTGAAGTATATGATAAATGGTAAGAATCGTCAGTATGCATTCTAAAATCTTTGTCTGTACGTTTAGATGCATTTATTTCCGGAAAACAAATTCTTCTTTGCCTGTAAATACCTTCAACTGTACATTTCGTGCAACTAAAATACCCAGTATGTCCTCTACATTGAAGAATATATGATTTTGCAGGGGTATCACATACCTCTCTCGTGGTGTGCCACCTTGTCGTGGTGAGAGGGCTCCTTGTATCAACGATCCACTAGGGCAGTACCTTCGGTTTTACCGAAGGGAGGGCCCGGTGGGGAGGTACAGGGTCCAAGAGCACACCGTACCCTCCTCCCGGTTCGCTGGGAGTGAAGGGTACAACGGGGTCCGGCGCTCCCCGGCAAGGAGGCCGGTGGTGTGCGGAGCAGCCGTCGGGGGCGTCTGCCGGAGGGTCCATGTACCCCTGTCCTCGCGGGCGGCGGGGACCGTGGCCGAGCTGAGTAGCTCGGCCGGTCCTTTCGCTTAGCCCGCGGGGGAGGGGGGGATGGTCGGATCCCTTCGGTTGGCGTCGACCGGCGGCTGGAGCACCGGGGTCGCGGACCCTTGGTGCTGGCACGAAGGGTCGTCCCGGGCCGCTCGGACGTAATCCGAGGTCGGGGCCGGGGCGACCTGGGTGGGAGACCCGTCGGGCCGCTTGGACGTATTCCAAGGGGCCGGCGGGTCATGCCGTCGGATGTATGACTGACGGCACGAAGAGAGGCACGCTGGCGGACGACCGCTCCAACTGGGGGGGTCCCTGTGCCCTGTCCTCTCGCGGGTGGCAGCAGGGGGGGACTGGGATCGAGCATGGCTCGGCCAGATCCGCCCCTGTGATGGGGAGGGATCCGGGATCGAGGTTTGCTCGGCCGGATCTGCCCCGTCGGCCTAGCGCGCGGGAGGAGTATGGTGGGGGCCCTCCCTACCCAAAGCCCGTCAACGTGTGTTACAAGGGTCACCGGTGCGGAGGCCACCTCAGCCGGTGACCCAGGAATGTATGCCGGTCTCCCGTCGGGAAGGACGGTGGAGGGGTTGCGGCCTCCTAAGTCCTGAACGGCGGGAGATCTTTGTTCCCGTGCGTGGCGGCGCCCCCCGCGGTGCCCCCGTTGTCGGAGGCGGGGGACCCCCGAAAGCCCGCGGTGCGCTTGCCCCTAGATGGGCTGCGCCCACGGGTGAGTAAGGGGCTGGAACCTGCCCCAGATGATTATTCCTGGGGCATAGGTATAGTCTGTCCCCCGGGGGAACTCGGGGCCCGGCCGGTCCTTCTCAGGGCCGGTCGGTGAGGGCATGCCCTGGCAGACGGAGCCGCGGGGGGTCTAGGAAACATTATATACCATGCAACAATCAACTTCAAACACACTCCAAACGGACCAAGAGGGGGAGAGGGGAGGAGAAATGACTATCCTGACCGGGTACAGTCAAGAAGCGGGCACTAGTGCCACTAGGGATACTAGCGAAGGGGATCTCAGGCCTCCAAGCAGACCAGCACCGCGGTCTGTCAAGGATAGGCGCAGCAGAGGGTGCTCTGACTCGGAGAAAACGCGCTCACGCGCCGCCTCTCTAGACTCACGAGACACACGAAGCAAAACAAGGACGAGATCGAGGTCCAGATCAGCACGTAACGCGCGATCGGACTTCAGGGAAAGGCACGGATTGATGCCTAGTGACGAAGACGAAAACGACGACACGACGAGGGGTTTCCCCTCTGAGAAGATCGAGGATGGAAATGACTCCGATGAGGTCATGGTGATCGAAGGAGAGGAGGTAGATCCAGGCCTCACTGAAGATGAGATCAAAAGGATCCAAGGAGGAAAGGGATCGGGAAGGCCTGGACGACCTGTCTCCACAGGAATAGGCGCCATCAAGAAGGTGCTGGCCTGTAACAAGAAGCTGGAGGAGACTAAGAAGATGATCCAGGACATAAAGGATCCCTCTGTTCCCGCAAACCTATCTAGAAATAGAAGATTAAGGGAAAGAGAGGAAATGGAATCGCTCAATGGTACCCCCACCCTGGATATGCCGGGAATTATTTTGGAGAAAATCCGTAACCTGGACAAGGTGGTGAGCAAAAGTGAAAATCTTAAGGGTACATTTAAGAAGGAACTGGTGAGCGTCGCGGCAACGATATCTGCCGCTGCGAATCACCTCGCGCTTCGTCTCGGCGATCCCGTGATTGGGGCAAACCGAGACGCTGAAATGGAGGAACTACGGAGAAGACTCACTTCCCAGCAACAGGAAATTGAGAATCTCCGTACTCTCAAGGAAGAGAACACCCGGTTGAGGGAGCAATCGGACCGTCTGCAGCAACAGATGGGAGCCCTGCAGCAACAGGTGCTTTCTCTCTCCCAGCGGCGGATGGATGGTGCGCCCTCCTCCCCCAATCTCATCGGGAGGAAAAGAAGAAAGAAGAACACGTCGTACATCGTAGATGACTCCGAGGAAGACGAAGAGACAATTGTTGGATCGGAGCCGATCTTGGAGAGGATGGATGACGAGACGGAGGAGGAAGCGGCGGAGAAACGCCGAATTGAGATCTTGGAGGGGATCAACCGAGATGGTATGCCCGCAGTCCACAGGCCGCCCCTGTTGGGGGTGTCGAGGGAAATATTGCCCTCGGTACCACCGGCTGTTGCGACGAACGCCGTGGACGGAAAGGAGGGAAGAAAGGATGCTATGGAGGAGAGGTTCGAGGCTCTCTCTCAATCCCTCTCGCAAAAGGTGGAGAAATTCCTGAAGGCGGTGTCTGGGAAACATCCCCTAGCGGAGGCTGAGGCAAGGGCCGATCCTCCAAAAACAACGGAGGAACAAGCTGTCTCAAACAAGGCTGTGGGTAAGAACAGCAATAAAAAGGTGGAGAAGAAAGCTGCTGCCACCAAAATGACGAAGATGACAGCCGCTATCCCGAACTCCTCAAAGGAAGGAGAAAAGAAGGAAGTCACGAAGCCAGCGACAAAACCCCCCCTTGCGGCCCCTACCAAACCACAGGACGAATGGTCCACGGTGGTGAGGAGGGGAAGGGAAAAGGGAGGCAAGGAGAAAATGCCCACCAGAAAACAACAGACGGCGAGAAAAAGCGATTCGCCGCGGAGGAAGGAGGCTGCTCCGACAGGGAACGGGGGGGGAACAAGGCCGCCAATCGGCCAGCCACTTCCGCCTCTGCCGCGGGAGCAACAGCAACAGCCAAGAAACGTAGAATCCCCAGGACAGCAGTCGTAGTACTAACCTGTCCCGAGGAAAAATACGCGGAGACGATAACCGAGACCCGACGAAAGATTAAACTGTCGGATCTCGGTATAGATAAAGCGCTTAATGTTAGGCGCACGGCCACCTCGGCTATGAGTTTTGAGGTGACTGGTCCCAACAGTAGGGAAAAAGCGGACGCATTAGCCACCAAAATGGCGGAGGTGCTCTCCGGAAAGAAGGGCATCCGTGTTTCGAGGCCGGTACTCACTTTTGAGCTAAGGCTAGCAAACATGGACAGTTCCGTAACAGAAGCGGATATTATGGAAACGCTGGCATCCATTGGAGAGGTCTCTCCAATGGCGATTAAGGTGGGCCCCCTGAGAAGGATCCCCAATGGCCTGTATACGGCGATAGCAACCCTCCCCTTGGAATCGATAAATAGTTTCACCGAGGTGGAAAAGGTTGACGTGGGGTGGTCAAGGGCCAAACTGGAGGTCCTCCAGAAACGGCCCCTACAATGTTACCGCTGTATGGCCATGGGCCACACGAGAGCGGTGTGCAGGAGCCCAAATGACCGCTCTGGTCTGTGCTATAGGTGCGGACAGAGCGGTCACCAGGCCGCCACGTGTCAGGCCCCGGCGCATTGCGTCATCTGCGCCGAAGCAGGCCTTCCAGCGAACCACCGGATGGGGGGGAAGGCCTGCAAAAAGGGCAAAGGAGAAGGAGGCAAAAGCCAGAAAGAGGCTGCCTCCAAGACGAAGGGTGGGGGAAAACCTGGCACTGGTGACGCTAAGTCAGGCCCCACACCCCATACAAATGAAACAGGCAAGGGAACCATAGGCCCGAATCCTAAGCCTGTACCCAGTGGGGAAAAACCCAAGAAAACCCCACGGATAACGGAGGTCGCAAAGGTAGAGCTACCGAAAACAACGATAGACTCCCTTAAAAAGGGTGGAGAGAGGAAAGCTCTGCCCAAGGAGAAAAAATCAACCTCTAAACCGCTACAGATAAAGGCAGGGGCTGACAAAGTCGCAAAAGCGACGAAAAAGACGGACGAGGACGCTAATATGACCAGGGCGGATAGCCCGGTCAACGAAGCGTCAAAAATTGGCGAATGGGCAACAGGTGAAGGGTCCGTAGGGTGGACGGACCCCGCTTCCCAACACAAGGCGGCACCAACACAAGGTGCCGCTGAAGTAGAGCCGATGGAGGCAGAGGACCTCGGGGACACGGCTTCGCAATGTCCCTAGAAGTCCTTCAAATAAACCTCAACCACGCCCGCGCGGCCCAGGATCTGTTCTTGCAGACGATGGCCGAGCGCGGGTGTGGTTTGGGGTTGGTGTCGGAGCCGTACATGATACCAGCCAATCACCCTTGCTGGATATCAGATGTGGATGGCTCCGCCGCAATATATTGGAACGCGCTACCGCAGTCCCCGCCATGCACTCGCGTTGAGGCTGGCGTGGGTTATGTGGCGGCGACATGGGGGTCCGTCTCCTTCGTGAGCGTTTATGCCCCTCCAAGATGGGACCTGGCCAGGTTCGAGCAGTTCCTGGAAGAGGTGGAGCTGTGCGTAGAGAGAATGCGCAGCCAGAGTGGACCTGGCCGGGTCGTCGTGGCCGGGGACTTCAACGCGAAATCCGCGTTGTGGGGGTCCCCGGTCGTTAACGCGAGGGGCAGAACGCTGGAAGCCTGTGCGGCGGATATTGGCCTATGTCTGGTTAACGTAGGCAGGGCCAGAACATGCGTGCGGCGACGGGGCTCATCGGTGATCGACGTCACCTGGGCAACTCCCGCCGCTGCGCGATGTATAAATGGCTGGGGGGTGGTTTCGGACAACGAGACGCTGTCCGATCATCAGCTGATCCGGATGCGCGTTGGGATCACCTCCCTGGTTGAGATGGACCGCCGCCGGGATAAGGCGAACTCGAGAAGGAGATGGGCCCTCAAGCAGGTCAATTCAGACCTGTTCATCGCATCGATCCTGGCCATGACGTGGGGAGAGGACCAGGGCGATGCACAGGAGGGAACCGATGCGCCGGTGGACGTTGACGCTGAGGCGGAGGACCTGCGACTCTTAATGGAGCGTGCATGCGATGTCTCCATGCCTCGCCTCAAAAATAATCCACCAAGGCGCACGGTATACTGGTGGAGCAGTGAGATCGCGAACCTCAGAAGAGTCGCAAACTCCACCAAGAGGAGGTGGATGAGGGCCCGCGCAGGTAGACGCGGATCCCTCGACGAGGAAGAGGCGGGGGAGGCTTGGCGTTCCGCCCGTCAAGACCTCTCCCGAGCAATCAAGGCGGCCAAGGAGTCCTCGACGAAGATCCGTGGGGGCGCCCATACAAGATAGTCCTCAACAAGCTGAGGGCTCGGGCGCCCCCGCTAACGGAGTCATTAGACCCCCATTTCGTCGGCAGGGTGGTGGACACCCTATTCCCTGCCGACTTGGGCGGGGCGACTGGATTTCCAGAAGTCCCTGCCCAAGAATGGAGCGAAGAAATGGGGGTCACCGAGGAGGAAGTGGCGAGGGCCCTCCGCAGGGTCGGGAGAAATAAAGCACCCGGGCCTGACGGTGTCCCGGGCAGGGCGTGGACCCTGGCCGCCGGGGGACTGACCAATCGGATGCGTAAAGTTTTTACGCAATGCTTCAAGACCGGTCGGTTCCCAAAGATATGGAAAAGGGCCAGCCTGGTGCTTCTGCCCAAGCCCGGCAAGCCGCCGGGCGACCCGTCCGCGTACAGGCCTATATGCCTGCTGGACGAGGCCGGAAAGATCCTGGAGCGGATCATCGCCGAGCGCCTCGTCCGGCATCTGTCTCGGGAGGGAGGAATTAATCTCAGCGAGGACCAGTATGGCTTCCGTGCGGGTAGATCCACGATAGACGCTATCCTTAGCGCCGTCGCCCGCACGGAGGCCATAGTAAGAGAGGGAGGAGTGGCCCTGGGTGTGGGCTATGACATAAAAAATGCCTTCAACTCCCTCCCATGGCCGGTGATAGGGCGGGCGCTGAGATACTTCGGCGTTCCCCCCTATATAATCAGACTGGTCGAGGATTAATTCCGAGACAGAGGCCTGCTGTACGTGGATCGGGATGGGATCCTCAGGGTCAGGCTAATGGAGTGCGGTGTTCCACAGGGGTGTTGGGCCCACTTCTGTGGATCATCGCCTACGATGCGATCCTGAGGACCGCCCTTCCCGCTGGCTGCTACCTGACAGGATATGCCGACGATATCTACATGGTGGTCAGCGGGGGGGGATGGCAGGAGACACTGGGGCTGGCCAATGTGGCTACGGCCTGTGTGGTGCGCTCTATCGGGAGACTGGGCCTCAGGGTGGCCCCACAACAGACCCAGGCCTGTTGGTTTTTTAACCGGCTACGGCGCGGCCCTGGCAGGCCGCGTAGGGTCCTGACGGGTAGACCGGGTCGACCCGCCAGGGGGTACAGTGTGGTGTCTGCCGGGGCCGGGCGGGCTCTGCGGGAAGCGCCTCCACGAGAGCTCGGTCTCACCGTGGAGGGGATCCGCGTCCCCATTGAGCGCAGCCTGAAGTACCTCGGGCTGTGGCTCGCGGAGAACGGTAGCTTCAGCGAGCACATTGCCCGCAAAGTGCCAGAGGTGAAGGCTGCGGCCAATAACCTCACCAGGCTGCTCCCGAATATCGGGGGGCCCAGCGGGCATGTGCGCCGCCTGTATGTGGCAACCGTCCACTCCATGCTCCTTTACGGAGCACCGGTGTGGGCGGCAGAAGCGGCGACAAACGACCGCCTCAGGAAAAAGCTGAATGCGACGCAACGCATAATTGCCAGCAGAGCCGCCCGCACGTATCGGACCGTTTCCCATACGGCGGCAACGACCCTCGCGGAAATTCCGCCGGTGGTCCTATTGGCCGAGTCTCAAGCCGAAGTGTATTGGCGGACAAAGGCCATGAGGGACGCACACGGGGCTGCCGGCGTTCCCGAGCGAGCGAGGGCCGCGCTGAAGCTACAAGCCAAAGAGGCCCTCTTCCGCCGTTGGGAGGAATACCTGGACGATCCCAGGGTTCCCGGCGGAGAGAGGGTCCGAACGGCCGTGCGGCCCGTTCTACGCGAATGGGCGGACCGCAGGGGACGCGGAATAAGCTTCCGTGCGGCGCAGGTGCTCACTGGGCATGGGTGCTTCGGTGAGTACTTGTGCCGCATTGGAAAGGAGCGCACCACAGGGTGCCACCACTGTCCGGAGGGGGCGGACACGGCGCAGCACACACTCGAGTTCTGCCCGGCATGGGAGGAGCTGCGCCGTGCCCTCCGGGAGGCGGTGGGACAGGACCTCTCCCCCTCGGCTATCATTGCTGCCGCAGTGGAGCCCGGGGGAGGGGAAAGATGGCAGGCATTCGCCTCCTTCTGCGGCCAGGTTATGTCCCGGAAGGAGGCGGATGAGAGAATAAGGGAGGGCATAGTCCTTTCCCCAATAGAGGAGGAAAGCGACAGCGACGAAGATACGCCGCTGGCAGTGCGACTTAGCCGTCGTCAAAGGGAAAATGGTAATCCCCCCCTTAGAATAGGGGGGGAGAAAGTAATAGGAGAACGACAACGGAGCGGGGGCGGGGGCGGCGTCCTCCGACGAGGGCGTCCTCTCTCGTCTCTCGTTCTGGCCGCTGAAAGAGCTGGCGTCGAATGGAGAAGGAGGCATGGGGGGGAGGGGGATGAGGATCTCCGCTGTGGAGACTCCGCCCTCCCCTTCCCTCCCCCGAAGCTCGATAACGAGCTAAGGAGGGGATGGGGCTACACCGGGGCTTCGCTTCTCCGGTGCCCTGGTCCTATCGGCTCGCGGGCGGGGAATGGTTGCATGGTGCAAAGCCCTGTCCGCCTGTGGGCGCGGGGGCCGTGGTATCCGGGGGGCGGGGTGTCGGCTGGCTTAAACAGAGAATAAGGAAGGGATGGGGTTACGCCGGGGCTTCGCTTCTCCGGTGCCCTGGTCCTATTGGCTCGCGGGCGGGGAATGGTTGCATGATGCAAAGCCCTGTCCGCCCGTGGCGTGGGGGCCGGGGGTATCCGGGGGGGGGGGGCGGGGGCTCGGCCGGCTCAAACAGAGAAAAGCGGCGCGGGTGGGGCTTGGGCGGGGTCCCCACGGGGTCTCCGCCACTGTGCGCTCCACTCGCGCCGCGGGGGTACGGGCGGGGGCGGGGCTCTAGGGTTCGCCCCGGAGTCCTGGCGCCGCCTGCCTTCAAAAGAAGGCGCGGGGGGAGGGGGGACCACCGCCTTGCTATGGTTCCCCCCTCCCCCCCGCCCCAGGGGGCGGGCGGGTGGTCGGGGATTACCACCCGCTCGCACGCCGCCTAACAGTGGCACCCCTGGGCAAGGGGGGGGGGTGGTGGATGGACTGGTGCATCCATCCACCACAAATTAGCTTCGGTTATGGGGTTTGCCGAGATGGCAGGACGCGGGGAGGCCCATGGTTGAGATCTTGTTTGTCCCGGGGCCTCCCTGCATAGCGTCGATAGGGTATCCCGGGGGAGTTTTAGCGGGTGCAACTCCCGCATAACCGCCCTCCTTGCCCCGCAGAAGGGGGTATCCAGCGATTTCTCCCTCGTCAAAAAAAAAAAAAAAAAAAAAAAAAGGGGGTATCACATACAAAATATTTAATTTTAAACTGATATAGAAAATTATTAATAAAAATTCCACTTGCGTATAATTCTACAGTTTCTTCAACAAAATCATGTAAAAAATCATTAACATTTTTTGGTTTCTCATCACCATGATAAACTCCAATAATGAAAACCTTTCCATGGGGTACAATAGATCCCAAAATTGGCCAAAATAAGCTATTTGAAGATTTACTGAGTGGAAGTCCATCTACATTAATAGCTACTTCGATACAAGTTGATGATAAAGTATATTCTTCTATTGTATTTTTTATACCATTACGTAATCCAAAATGCATATACATATATCCCTGGTACAACAGTTTTTATTTCATATTGCAAAGGTGTTTTAAGTAATGTTCTTGGATCACAACATAATGTATCAAAACATTGATGATTCTTTTATCCACATAATAATTCTGATAATGAAGAGTTTGTGATTTGATTTTTTGTAGCCCAATTTCTTAGAAAGAGTTTTAATTTTATAGCGTTTTTCACTGGCAGAACTGGTGCGCACTCAGTGCACATTAAAGCCGTTGTACACTGATTTAATCTCTAATATTTAAAGTAAAATGCAAATATTTCGACTGATAAAATACCCAGTACATATTTTGCCAAATAGTGCAATAAAGAATATTGACGATTTCATGATTTAACCCGTTTATATTAAACATACACTTTACGTTGGTTTGTGTACGACGGCTTTAATGTGCACTGAATGCGCATCAGCTCTGCCAGTGAAAAACGCTATTAAAGTATCAGACAAAAGATTTTCCGATTTATCAAGTTCTATATTTGAATGTATATCTTCATTACGGTGAGTAACTGAACAGTTTTCAACAAAGTCTGATGTGACTGCTGTATCATTTGCAAAAGTTTCACTCTCTCTCTCTCTATATATATATCGGTGCTTATTAATATTTTATTAGATGATTCATCTGCGTCAGTGAAATTATTATTGTCTTCAATTGAAGTATCAGTTAAAGATGAGAATATTTCATTGCAACATTTCTTTTTTTCAGTTTCTATCAATCTGCTATAATGTCTATCCGTGATTAAACTTATATCTTTTTTCGTTCTCTTTCTGTTGTTCATGTTTTATCTTTTGAAAGCAGGATATCTTGTTTTTTTTCTTAGTCAGTAACGATTTTATGTGTTATTTAGCAAAATTCGAAAATGTGAAGGACGGAACAACAATTAAGAATACAAAACAACAAATATATATAATTTTTTATACTCAACGTAAGAAGCAATGATGTAAACACGTGTGTGCTCAATGCAGGCTTCCACCAGACTTGCTTGATATCGGTGTGGGCACCTTACGTCGCACTAGAGTTTCTTGCAAAAATACCGGTCAGTAGTATGAAAGCAGGATATATACAGCAACAAAAACTACAAACACATATAATAATAAATATAATATTAAATATAA
Organism: Temnothorax nylanderi; assembly: GCF_030848795.1. NCBI lineage: Eukaryota > Metazoa > Arthropoda > Insecta > Hymenoptera > Formicidae > Temnothorax > Temnothorax nylanderi. The sequence goes on along the minus strand of NW_027249355.1, from coordinate 164,625 downwards.
TATAATGGTGTAACAACAATAACAATAATTTGTTGTGTAACAATGAGAAGAAAAGTAAGGTTAGATTTGCAACTTGTGCTACTATTAGTTATAAAAAAAGACACTGAGATAAGAAGCCAAGTTTATATAAAACTTACTAGCTATTATTTTAGTTTATTTTATCTACTTACGTATATAGAAATTGCAAAAACTTGTTTCTCGTTGATTCTGTACGTTATTATACATTCGCCGCACATGTGTAACTCGCTATGCCGCCGTCTCACGCGCTTGTCGTACACTCAACGTCATTAATGCCTGGTCCACTAAAGTTGATGCATTTTGGAACGCATTCAAAACGCGTGCAACTTTCTAACTATTCGTGCATCGTGACTAATCGAGAAACGGCAACGCTGTCCCCAGCTGTCTTTTGGCGCACATATTTTGACACGACGTAAGTTTGAAATAAATATGCAAAGTGACAAGATATATTTTTAATTTATTTCAATCATATAATACTGTTTGTGCTTTTGCAGAATGCAGGAAATACAGATTCCAAATATATTGGTAAGTCTATCGGTGCAAATAATATTGTCGCTGGCACAATACTATTTATGAACGAATGAATGAATGAATTAAATAATTAATTAAATCATTAATTAATTAAAAATTAATTAATTTATTTATTTATTCATTCAAAAATCATATCAGTTTACAGATTGGTTGTTCGGGAGCTGAGTTCATAACGTGATTTATTTATTAATTTAATAATTCATTTACTAATAATTAATTAATGTTCCAACGATAGCTGTGTTTCACACAGAAATTAATATAAAGCTATCAAAGATCTAACCTTGGACCGTATGGCTTTGATTCTAATTTGATTAATTAATTAATTAATTAATTCACTAAAAAATCATATCAGTTTACAGATTGCTTGCTCGGGAGCTGAGTTCATAACGTGATTTATTTATTAATTCAATAATTTATTTATTTATTCTATCATTAAATTATTAATACATAAATTAATTAATATTTAATGATAAAATAAATAAATAAATTATTGAATTAATAAATAAATCACGTTATGAACTCAGCTCCGAAACAAGCAATATGTAAACTGACAGGATTTTTCTATCGAATGGACGCTGATGCGGTATTGCGATGTGACAGAGGCTGATTTTGTTTCAGAATTAAGCTACCAAAGAGTTCCTTGAGCGTTATAAAGCCAGTAAAGAAAAGGCAAGGAAAAGCAGTTACCAATATTGTCCTCTTAAGACGTGTCCATCAGGTAAGTCGCAAGACAAATACTTGTTTAGGAAAATGGATGCTGGTCTCTCTCAATTCATTTATAATATTCTTTATTTATAATATACTTACTTCTTTATTTATAATATTCTTCTATGATTGATTTTGTTTCAGAAGCTGCCAAAGAATTTGCAGAATCAAAAATATAAGAAACAAGAAACAGATATTAGCGATTAGGAAAATGAATTACATATCGAATAAGTAACATTTACTTCGCCAGTCAATAATTAACACAATTGAGAATTTAATTGAACTACACCGGCAATGATTATAATCGTGGTAACGATTATAATCGTCGTGACAAATCGTCACCGAGTTTCGACCAAGAATTCTGGTCATTCTAAAGTTGATACAATTTTAGATGCTTATAATATAAGCATCTTAATTAAATAATTAAATTTATTGCGAAAAATATTATCTTGGCAGAGGTAATATTTTTCGCAATAAATGTAATTATTTAATTAAGATGCTTATATTATAAGCATCTAAAATTGCATCAACTTTAGAATGACCAGAATCCTTGGTCGAAACTCGGTGACGATTTGTCACGACGATTATAATCGTTACCGCGATTATAATCATTGCCGGTATAGTCAATTAAATTCTCAATTGTATAAATTACATATGTTAATAAATTTTACATGGTAATATTGAAGTGACAATATTAAGTTGTAATATTGAAGTTACAATTAGAGCTGAAATAAATGTATTTTTTCAAAACCTTGTAAATACCTTTTTATTTATAAATAATATATAAGTATTGATAAACGTTTAATTTCCCAAATTATATAGATTTCTCTTTTTTCATACTTTTCTCTCGTATCGTAAAAAAAAGGAAATATTGTGTCTTGCGAAACATGTTTCCCGCCACATCAACCCATTAGTGTAACTGGACTAGAAGTTAAATGTTGAATAAATAAAAAATTATATTTAAAAAGAATAGAACATGCAATACATTCGTGGTAAGTGCACATTTATTCAGCTGGAGCTACATTTTTAACTTCTATGCAGACTCCGTCTTTAAACCCGGAAAACTTGGCATTATACCACCAGTCAGTCTATCTCGATATCTTACGAACTGTATATTAATTAATGCAAGTAATGTTTATAATCATCAGTAATAATTTATTATCTATAAATAATTTTAAATAAATAAAAATATCTTATATTTCAATAATTTTTTATACTTATATGAAATCGATAAAATGTTAAAACATTTTCATAATAATGTCATAAATAAAATAACATCAAACAAAGGAAATTTACATAAAGATAATAAATGAGTGTTATTACATATATATATATACTTAATTTATTATGACAAAGTAACACTTGTAATACGTAATAAGATACAATAAGATATACATAAGATATAATGTATGTATCGCAGACAGGATATAATTGGTTTATATGACGCAGGATACAGTAGAACAGAAATTACGCAAATAACTGGATACAACAGGAAAACCGTTTACTCATGGATAAGGAAGCATGAAGAAGGAGGAGTACAGAATTTACGAGATCATCGGAAAAATAATAGACGTCCAAAAAATACAACACCTGAACAAGATCAAGAAATTGTTGAAGCTGTCGATGAGCATCCTTTCGAAGCAGCTGCAACAGTTTTACACGACAGGAATGTAAATATTTCTGAAAGTACGATCAGACGCCGTTTACATGCTGCTGGTGTTCATTCACGTCCCGCAGCGAAAAAAATTGAATTAAAGCCAGAACATCGAAATCAAAGAATCCAATTTGCAACAGAATACTTGAACTTACCTCAAGAAGAGTGGAACAAAGTAGTTTGGATGGATGAGAAAGTGTTTTCATCCGCAGAAGATGGACGATATCTTGTTTGGCGACCTCGTGGAGAACGTTTAAATCCAAAATACGTTCTTCCAAAAGGATATAGCGGAAGAATTACGGCAGGATTTTGGGGAAGCATGACTTCGAGTGGACTAATGGATCTTGTAGAAATAACACCAAGAATGAACGCCGAAGAATACGTGGCAATTCTAGAAAACACATTAAAACCGAGCATTAGACGTATTTATCCAGAAGAACAATATCCGGTTGTGAAAATAGTGCAAGATAATAGCGCCGTTCACACTTCAAGATTAGTTCAAAGATGGTTCGACGCAAACCCGGATATTCAACAAATTCCATGGCCGGCAAAATCTCCAGACTTAAATCCAATAGAAAATGTTTGGGCTCAAATGAAAACGTCGTGGATATCTGGCCAGTTAAGAACGAGAGAAGCACTAAAAGACTATGTGCATCAAGTCTGGAATGAATTATCTTTGCAGCCAAATTACACAGAAAATTTGGTTAGTTCAATGAGAAGACGGCTGCAATTAGTTATAAATAAGGAAGGATATTGGATACCATACTAAGCAAGTATAGTATCTTCTAAATTTATATGGAATAAAAATAAAAAAACAAAAAAATTAAAAATATTTATTAATAATCTTAATTCTTATTTTTAGAAATTACAAGTGACAGTTTTGGGAGACTGAGGAATTGGCTTCATGTGATGTGGATCGCATATAAAAAAAATACAAATACAATGTATTAGTAAGTAATATAATTATTTTTGAAAATTACAATTACAAAAGTATAAATATTATTTAATATTATTATTAATTTTAATTCTTACTTTGTTTCAGAAAATGGATTAAAACATGGATTAATATCCTTTGTTATTTAAAACTTATTGCGGCTTTTCATTAAGCTGACCGAATTTTTTGTTGTAATTTGGCTACAAAGATAATTCATTCCAGACTTGACGCACATGGTCCTCAGGGCTTCTCTCGTTGTTGAGCCAGATATCCACGACGGTTTCATATCAGTCCAAACATTTTCTATTCATAGATTTAAGTCTGGAGACTTTGCCGGCCATATGGCATTTGTTGGATATCCGGGTTTGCGTCGAACCATCTTTAAACTAATCTTGAAGTGTGAACGGCGCTATTATCTTGCACTATTTTCACAACCGGATATTGTTCTTCTGGATAAATACGTCTAATGCTTGGTTTTAATGTGTTTTCTAGAATTGCCACGTATTCTTCGACGTTCATTCTTGGTGTTATTTCTACAAGATCCATTAGTCCACTCGAAGTCATGCTTCCCCAAAATCCTGCCATAATTCTTCCGCTATATCCTTTTGGGAGGACGTAATTTGAATTTAAACGTTCTCCACGAGGTCGCCAAACGAGATATTGTCCATCTTGTGCGGATGAAAACACTTTCTCATCCATCCAAACTATTTTGTTCTACTTTTCTTGACGCAAGTTCAAGTACTCTGTTGCAAATTGGATTCTTCGATTTTAATGTTCTAGCTTCAATTCAATTTTTTTGCTGCGGGACGTAAATGAACACCAGCGGCATGTAAACGACGTCTGATCATATTTTCAGAAATATTTAAATTTCTGTTGTGTAAAGCTGTTGCAGCTTCTTCGAAAGGATGTTCATCGATAGCTTCAACAATTTCTTGATCTCGTTCAAGTGTTGTTTTTTTGGACGTCTTATTTTTCTAATGATCTCGTAAATTCTGTGATCCTCTTTCTTCATACTTCCTTATCCATGAGTAAACGGTTTTCCTGTTGTATCCAGTTATTTGCGTAATTTCTGTTCTACTGTATCCTGCGTCATATAAACCAATTATATCCTGTCTGCGATACATACATTATATCTTATGTATATCTTATTGTATCTTATTACGTATTACAAGTGTTACTTTGTCATAATAAATTAAGTATATATATATGTAATAACACTCATTTATTATCTTTATGTAAATTTCCTTTGTTTGATGTTATTTTATTTATGACATTATTATGAAAATGTTTTAACATTTTATCGATTTCATATAAGTATAAAAAATTATTGAAATATAAGATATTTTTATTTATTTAAAATTATTTATAGATAATAAATTATTACTGATGATTATAAACATTACTTGCATTAATTAATATACAGTTCGTAAGATATCGAGATAGACTGACTGGTGGTATAATGCCAAGTTTTCCGGGTTTAAAGACGGAGTCTGCATAGAAGTTAAAAATGTAGCTCCAGCTGAATAAATGTGCACTTACCACGAATGTATTGCATGTTCTATTCTTTTTAAATATAATTTTTTATTTATTCAACATTTAACTTCTAGTCCAGTTACACTAATGGGTTGATGTGGCGGGAAACATGTTTCGCAAGACACAATATTTCCTTTTTTTTTACGATACGAGAGAAAAGTATGAAAAAAGAGAAATCTATATAATTTGGGAAATTAAACGTTTATCAATACTTATATATTATTTATAAATAAAAAGGTATTTACAAGGTTTTGAAAAAATACATTTATTTCAGCTCTAATTGTAACTTCAATATTACAACTTAATATTGTCACTTCAATATTACCATGTAAAATTTATTAACATATGTAATTTATACAATTGAGAATTTAATTGACTATACCGGCAATGATTATAATCGCGGTAACGATTATAATCGTCGTGACAAATCGTCACCGAGTTTCGACCAAGGATTCTGGTCATTCTAAAGTTGATGCAATTTTAGATGCTTATAATATAAGCATCTTAATTAAATAATTACATTTATTGCGAAAAATATTACCTCTGCCAGGATAATATTTTTCGCAATAAATTTAATTATTTAATTAAGATGCTTATATTATAAGCATCTAAAATTGTATCAACTTTAGAATGACCAGAATTCTTGGTCGAAACTCGGTGACGATTTGTCACGACGATTATAATCGTTACCACGATTATAATCATTGCCGGTGTAGTTCAATTAAATTCTCAATTGTGTTAATTATTGACTGGCGAAGTAAATGTTACTTATTCGATATGTAATTCATTTTCCTAATCGCTAATATCTGTTTCTTGTTTCTTATATTTTTGATTCTGCAAATTCTTTGGCAGCTTCTGAAACAAAATCAATCATAGAAGAATATTATAAATAAAGAAGTAAGTATATTATAAATAAAGAATATTATAAATGAATTGAGAGAGACCAGCATCCATTTTCCTAAACAAGTATTTGTCTTGCGACTTACCTGATGGACACGTCTTAAGAAGACAATATTGGTAACTGCTTTTCCTTGCCTTTTCTTTACTGGCTTTATAACGCTCAAGGAACTCTTTGGTAGCTTAATTCTGAAACAAAATCAGCCTCTGTCACATCGCAATACCGCATCAGCGTCCATTCGATAGAAAAATCCTGTCAGTTTACATATTGCTTGTTTCGGAGCTGAGTTCATAACGTGATTTATTTATTAATTCAATAATTTATTTATTTATTTTATCATTAAATATTAATTAATTTATGTATTAATAATTTAATGATAGAATAAATAAATAAATTATTGAATTAATAAATAAATCACGTTATGAACTCAGCTCCCGAGCAAGCAATCTGTAAACTGATATGATTTTTTAGTGAATTAATTAATTAATTAATTAATCAAATTAGAATCAAAGCCATACGGTCCAAGGTTAGATCTTTGATAGCTTTATATTAATTTCTGTGTGAAACACAGCTATCGTTGGAACATTAATTAATTATTAGTAAATGAATTATTAAATTAATAAATAAATCACGTTATGAACTCAGCTCCCGAACAACCAATCTGTAAACTGATATGATTTTTGAATGAATAAATAAATAAATTAATTAATTTTTAATTAATTAATGATTTAATTAATTATTTAATTCATTCATTCATTCGTTCATAAATAGTATTGTGCCAGCGACAATATTATTTGCACCGATAGACTTACCAATATATTTGGAATCTGTATTTCCTGCATTCTGCAAAAGCACAAACAGTATTATATGATTGAAATAAATTAAAAATATATCTTGTCACTTTGCATATTTATTTCAAACTTACGTCGTGTCAAAATATGTGCGCCAAAAGACAGCTGGGGACAGCGTTGCCGTTTCTCGATTAGTCACGATGCACGAATAGTTAGAAAGTTGCACGCGTTTTGAATGCGTTCCAAAATGCATCAACTTTAGTGGACCAGGCATTAATGACGTTGAGTGTACATCAACATGCGCAGGCGCGGTTGAGTAGTAGAGTTCAGTTAGTTAATAATGAAGGACAGTTAAAAGTTAAGAAGATATATACATTTATGTATAGACTGATAGATTATTGACAGTTATTAATAAAGTACTCGCTATATATACTTTTATCAGTGTTTTCTTCCATCTACTACATGTTTTTATTATATCGTTTGACATATATTTTCACGATATCGTGTGGATTTTCTTTTTAGAATCCCCATATATCTCTTAACAAGATATCCTGTAAATGTTCTGTACGAAAGCGTTTCAGTATAATACATGTTATGATATACTGATAATATTTTAAGGATATTACGATATATTTGGGATTTACAGGATAAATTCAGTATATCCCTCATATCTTCTCCGCTGTGTGGGGTGGTAATATTTATCGCAATAACAACTATAAGATGGAGCACCGATTCTTCAGTCGACGGTGTATAATAAACAGAATAATAAATTTCTTTCGCCAGTATAGAATAACAATTAAAGTAATTTAAATCGACCGTGACTGGCAATATATAACGTCTTTCCGATATGAACATAGAAGTTCATATCGGAAAGACGTTATATATTGCCAGTCACGGTCGAAGTGTCAACCAAATATTGTTTACAAGCCTTTGAGTTTTGCACAACAAGTTTAATTTTTACTGCGTTGAAAATGTCGAGTTTCGTTCCAAATAAGCACCATTTGCGGGAAGTTTTGATTTTCTGTTTCAATTGGAAGAAAAGTGCAGCTGAAGCGCATCGAATGCTTGTGGAAGTGTATTTTGAATCTGCACCATCGGATAAATCTGGCAGAGAATGGTTTCGACGATTTAAAAGTGGTGATTTTAGTGTTGAAGACAAAGAGCGTTCGGGTCAATCGAAAAAGTTTGAAGATGAAGAATTAAAAACATTACTCAATCAAGATTCGTGTCAAACGCAAGAAGAGCTCGCAAAAACATTGGAAGTTACTCAACAAGCTATTTCGAAACGACTCAAAGCCGCGGGATACATCCAAAAGCAAGGAAATTGGGTCCCATATGAATTGAAACCGAGAGATATTGAACGACGATTTTGCATGTCCGAAATGTTGCTTAAACGGTACAAAAAGAAGTCTTTTCTGCATCGAATCATTACCGGGGGCGAAAAATGGATTCACTACGACAACCCGAAACGCAAAAAATCGTATGTAAAGCCCGGCCAACCGGGAACATCAACGCCGAAGCCGAATATCCATGGTGCCAAGGTAATGCTCTGTATTTGGTGGGATCAGAAGGGTGTGATCCACTATGAGCTGCTAAAACCTGGTCAAACCATTACGGGAGACTTCTACAGGCAACAATTGATCCGTTTAAAGCGAGCTATAGCCGAAAAACGTCCAGAATATGTGACCAGACACGAATCCATAATCTTTCACCATGACAACGCTCGGCCTCATGTTGCTGTTCCGGTTAAAAACTATTTGGAAAATATCGGATGGGAAGTTCTGGCTCACCCGCCTTATAGCCCAGACCTTGCCCCTTCCGACTACCATTTGTTTCGATCGATGCAGAACGCTTTGATTGGAATACGCTTCACTTCAGAACAGGGTATCAAAAATTGGCTCGATTCATTCTTGGCTTCAAAAGATGAACGCTTCTTCCGCGACGGAATCCATAAATTGCCAGAAAGATGGGAAAAAGTAGTGGCTAGCGATGGACAGTACTTTGAATAAGGTATTAATTCATTTTATCGTTCAAATAAATGCGTTTTTCAAGCAAAAAACGGACCGAATTAAGTTGTACACCCAATATAATATTATCAGGAACGGACATATAACCATCTACTAATATTACTAGAATATTGTATTTAATGTTCTAAGATTACGCCTAGAATATTATTTAATATTAAATAATATTACGCGCTTATAGGGTTATGACTAATTGTTGTTTCCATTACATAATAATCTAATTGTTTTTGCCAGCCTGTTTCCTCATTAGAATTTCCTTTTCGAAAGATGAAGTCCAAAGCAGTTACAATCTCCTGTGAATTTTCTTCGGGTGCATCGACTGAAGCTAATGTCTGTAATAGAACATTTCCTATTTTTATCATTGCAATGTTTTTTTCTTTAGATCGCGTTTATTAGCTTCAAGAAGAAGGATATTTCAAGCATAAAACTTGGGATCAAGGATGCCTGGAATAACCCACAAATCTTATAATGCAGGCAAGTTTATCATAAGAAAATTGATATTTACAATATCTTACACAATTACTTTTTCTTGTAATATAAAATTAGCAAATATAAAGTAATGAAATGATTAAAATTATAGAAGAAAAATGTTTTATTTGCTTAAGGCATTAAAAGTTGCATATTGATATTCACAAAATAAACAAATGGCTTTATATGCAGCTTTATTTCTCATATAATTTTTTATTTTAAAAGAGATACTTACATTTACAATATAAACAATTATTGAATAAGAAAAAATATGCTAACCTGCAATTTTTCCTTAATAAAATCTTTTATTTTTATTTTCTCCGCTTCGCATGATTCGGCTGTCAATGTCTTGTGGCGAGGATCGAGAAAACTTGCAATTTGATGTACGCTAACTTTCTGATTAGACTGTGATTCCATATTGAAGCGCCTAATAAGGGATTGACGAAGTATGCACTTCAATGTGCGAATGAGATTTCCATCCAAAATATCTTCTGCCAGGTGATTGTCTATAATGCCGCGTATTACAAAGATATCGTAATTTTGCATGAGGAGCAAAATACGGTGGTTGCACATTGCAAAGGCTTCAAAAGTGTTACTAATTCGTCTATAATTGACCATTCGCTCGCGGCCATTTCTAAATTTCGTGCTTGCGCTGGTTTTGTCACGGAAGTATTATTAAATACTGCCAAAATAGGAGTTCTATTTTTATATAGTCGTTCACACATATAATACGTTGAATTCCATCTTGTGGGACAGCTTTGAATCAACGCTTCTTCCGGAAAATTAAGTTTTATCTGAGTATTATGTAGCTCTTGCGTTGCCAGCGCGGAATGTTTGAAGTGTCCTACAATTTTCCTTGCTTTTTGTATGATACATGCTATTTCCTCCAATTGCAGTGCATCATTCACGGCTAGTTGTAAAGTGTGAGCTGCACAATTAATATGTTCCCTTGCACTTTGTAAAATTTCTCCCGCGTTTATCATATTAGATGCATTGTCGTGTACTAATGCAAAAATTTGGTTTTCTATATCCCAATCAGAAAATATCATTTCCAAACCCAGAGCTATATTTTCAGCGGTGTGTCGTTCTTCTAATCCGATTGTGCATAAAGTATAATGCTTCAGTTCCCATTTTTCTTTATCAATATAATGCGCCGTGACTGATAAGAACGCATCTTGTGAAAGAGATGTCCAAATATCCGTCGAGCATGATATACTCGGATCTTCACGTTGCATCTCATGCTGCACGGTTGTCTTTACTTTATCGTAAATTAATTGTAGTCGCGAAAGAATGGTTTTTGTTGCAGGGACTACATATCCAGGCTCTATTGTTGCCATGAATTGACGGAAGCCTTCACTTTCAGCTAAAGATAGCGGCAATTGATTTACTACAATTAAACGGGCGAGCGCTTGAGATATATTTTCTTGGCGGTCTATGCTACATATTCCGTCAGCCTTTCGTTTTAGTTTTCTCTTGCGCGGCGGTTGTCTTGTATTATCTATTAATAATATAAAGAGATTGTGTTAATATTCCTGTTATTTATATTCGCTTTCTAAATCGCGAGAAATATTTCAATAGTAAATGCATATATAATATCGAAGAAAAAAAACGATACGAGAATTTACAATAAATTTACAATATAGAAGTTTGTCAAAGACCAAATGTATCTATAACGGATATTTCAAATAATGTTTAAATGCATCTACACATGAAGGTTGAAAACGATACTTTAAAAAGTTAAGAAATCAAAGCCAAAATCCTTATTAGTTAATAAGATCTTTAATACATCTTGTGTTACCCTCACTTACTTGTATTTGACGTTTGTGAGGACGACGAAGCAATGGGCACCTCAGGAATTAAATTTTCTACGTCCCCTACATTTCGTGCATTTCCTTCATCGTTTGATGAATTATCTCTGACGAGAAAAATAAGAATGTTGTAAAATTCGGTAACTATATACATATATTGTTTAAAATCGCGATTACATTCGTAGATTGCATCGATTTCATCGTACGAAAAAGCACAATGCGTGTGCCATCATTACATTATAAGTTCATCGTTTCAATAAAATGATTATTCCTATATGTAAGTTCCTTGTGTTTGCGTTATAACATGGGCTTTTCCAAGAACATTCCTAATCGATAACTTTCTAGACGTTACCCGAACGCTGTTTTTATGTTGTTGTGCGATAGAAAAACCCACGTTATAAACAATGTTCGGCGTGACAAACAACAACAATTGTCAACGGCCCGTCAACTATATTTCGTCTCGAGACGGCACATTGCGATGACGTAGGCAGCCGATTGCCAATCGCTCGTCACAATACGTGCCTCGCGCATGTCAGGTGCGAATTAATGCGTGTCGGGCCCTTTGGCCGCCAATCGCACGCTTCGACCTGAGGTCACCTACAACACTTAAACTTAATTGGTGATTGCCGAGAAGAAGCTCCCTTATAAAAGAGCTTGCTTTGTCGGAGACCCTCTCTCGCTCGCAGATCACCCGCAAGTTTAGTTGAAACCGCTTATTTCGTACACCGCCTAGAATCACGCGCTTAGCTTTCGCACGAATACGAAGAACTTCGCTATCTCGCTTCGCGAACACGCTTTCCCTGCTTCTTACACGCCGTACTCGCTTTTGTGCGCGCTATTTCACGGCTTATTTCTTTGCTGGAAGTAAAACGAACACTGTATATATTGTACATATAGACTTTGTAATATACGTATTTTATTGTACTTATTCTTTTTGACTTTTCTGTGAACTGCTTTTCCTCGTGCTTGTCCTTCTCGCGCTATCAATCGCGTATCCGCGCACTCTCGCACATATCATATATATATGTGTGTGTATATATATATATATATATATATATATATATATATAAAGGAAGATGTCCTGACTCACTCACTCACTCATCAACGCCCAGCCTAAACCCCTGAATCGAATTTTCACCAAAAGTATATGAAATAGGGGTAGAATTTTCCGGGGAGTGCCACTATGTGTATAGTTTTTCGTTACCGATTTTCTGGAAACCGTTTTTTTTAATTTTTCTAATTTTTCGAGAAATAATTGACCGAATCCTAAACCCCTGAACCAAATTTTTACCAAAATTATATGAAATAGGGGTAGAATTTTCCGGGGAGTGCCACTATGTGTATAGTTTTTCGTTACCGATTTTCTGGAAACCGGTTTTTCTAATTTTTCGGGAAATAATTGACCGAATCTCAAAGAATTATAGATTAAACAGGGGTAGAATTTTCCGGGGAGTGCCATAAAGTGTATAATTTTTCGTTACCGATCTTTTTGGAAGCCGGTACCGAAATTTTTTCAATTTTTCGGGAATTAATTAACCGAATCTTAAAGAATTGTATATGAAGTAGGGGTAGAATTTTTCGGGGAGCGCCATGATGTGAATAGTTTTTGTTATTGATCTTTTTGGAAACTGGTTTTTATAATTTTTCCAATTTTTTGGGAAATAATTAATTGAATCTCAAAGAATTATACATGAAGTAGGGGTAGAGGGAGAGGGAGAGAGAGATAGATAGATAGATAGATAGATATAATTTATTATGCCCAAGCAAAGGCTAAAGGGCAAAAAAGTAATATAGCAGTTACAATAATATCGCAATTACAATAATATAGCAGTTACAAGATGCAGAGATACAATAAGATGTAAACAAAAGCGAAATATAGCGGTCAGAAGTTAGTATGATGTGCATGCTCTCTCTCATAAGGCAAGCAGCAGCAATCTCAATAATATACCATGTAAAAAAAACTAAGAACTAACGCAACTTAACTAATAATAGTACAGTGAAAAAGAATAAGATAAGGAGCAGTATTACCAAAGAGAACTAAATAGTGTATATAAAACTAAGAACTAAGGCGCAGCGCAATTTATGAACTAATAATAAGGAATGAAAGCACTAGAAGTTCTATACCAGAAACAATGTTATCCAATTTCACGTGTAAGCAAGTCGATATGTCCACGAAAGGAATAAGCGTTGAGTTCAGCAAAACGTATCCCAGAAGAATTACATGTTGATTAAGCCGAACGATCAAAGAACAAGGAACGAGCCGGTCGGACCAGAGAGGGAGAAAGGAAGAGAGAGAGGGAGAGAGAGAGAGAGAGAGAGAGGGGAGAGGGGGAGAGGGGGAGGGGGAGAGGGGGAGAGGGGGAAGAGGGAGAGGGAGGGGAGAGGAAGGGAGAGGAGAGGGAGAGGGAGAGGGAGAGGGAGAGGGAGGAGAGGGAGAGGGAGAGGGAGAGGGAGAGGGGAGAGAGAGAGGGGAGAGGGAGAGAGGGAGAGAGAGAGAGAGAGAGAGAGAGGAGAGAGAGAGAGAGAGAGAGAGAGAGAGAGAGAGAGAGAGAGAGAGAGAGAGAGAGAGAGAGAGAGAGAGAGAGAGAGAGAGAGAGAGAGAGAGAGAGAGAGAGAGAGAGAGAGAGAGAGAGAGAGAGAGAGAGAGAGAGAGAGAGAGAGAGAGAGAGAGAGAGAGAGAGAGAGAGAGAGAGAGAGAGCAAAAAGGTAAGGGCAAAAAAGTAATATAGCAGTTACAATAATATGGTAATTACGTACTATACCAGTTATAACAATATAGCAGTTACAAGATGTTAAAGACAGAAGTCGATGTGAGTTTGATAGAAGTACAGTACTGTAATTACAAAGCATGTGCATGCTCTCTTTCATAAGGCGAGCAACCAATGATCCAGCATACAAACAATTGATAGGATGTTGAGTATGACGCAATAAAATATAACCAATTTCAATAATATATACACTATAAAATTAAGAACTAACGCAACTTAATAAGTATAATGAAAATAGAATATGATAAGAAGCAAGTAATACTAAGCAAACTAAACAGTGTATATAAAACTAAGAACTAGAGCGCGTCGCAATCTTCAAACTATAAAAACGAAGAAAGCATTAGAAGCTCTATACCAAAAACTGATGTTATCCAATTCCACGCTCAAGCAAGTCGATATGTTCATAAAGAAAATTAGCGTTATTGAGCAATACGGATAAGAAAATTTATATGTTGCATTATGCCGAACGATAGACAAGCTTGGCAAGATCAGTATCGGAATCGATATGGATAACAGGTTCACCATCGGAATATTTAACACATATCTGGCCGTTCCTTACCCAGACATACTTATACGACCTCTCCTTAGCGATACTCTTAGCCCGTTGTAATATGTCATAAGTGCACTTGGATAACATCTCATTGACGTAGATGTTACGATCTGAGTTACCACCGCATACGTCTTCCCTTTTGAGTACATCTTTTGCCCGCTTTTTAGAAATAACAATATCGCGAACGGCACTCGAGGCCAAGGTGACAATAATCGAGCTAGAAGATGTAGCAACTGTGGAAGTCGCTGACAGCGCTTTCTTAACAGCTCTAACGCCAAGAATATGGCATGACAAGTTCGGAACGTCTAATGCCTCTAGCACATTTTTGGCAAGCTCGGATGGAGCAACAGACAACGTCGATGGTAAACCTGAAATGATTAACTCATTTCCACTATGAGATCCCTGAAATGACTGACTTGTGAGCAGATTTCAAGTCTTGGATTTCACGAATAAGTATTGCATTATCTTGCTCCAATTTAGCTATGCGCTGACTATTTTGAACGACAGTGTCAGCAAGACGATTCAAGTGATTAAGTTTATCACTTAGTTCTTTGTTAGTACGTTGCTGACCGTCCATAAAAGCGGAAAACTTCGCAATCAATTCACGCAAAAAATCATTGGTAGAGTCATGTATAGTGTCATGCATAGTGTCATGCGTAGTGGAATGCGTACGTGTACCGCCGAGTGAGGTATGAACGATGTTAGATACTATATCACAATGATCTGAGGAAAGTACACGGCGATCCTTTCTCGGAGTACCCGGCATATTTAGTAATTTACAACAAGTACTAGCAGACTTAGTTCCAACGTAAGCTTCTTCTTGCAAGACCTTCCATATCATTGCTGTGCATGTGTCGTGTCGACAAGATCGTCAAGTCTTCTCGCAGAGAGTATTCATTATGTACATGGCTCTGTATTCCACGTTATTCAGACCGAATGGTGAGTTTCCTAAGGAATCTTTTTAATATCTCAACATTAATTGAACAAATTTACAGATATGGATCAATTGGTCTATGTTTCTGATACTTTGAATCGGTAAACTCACCATACGGTACGGAGAACGTGTAACTTAATTTCTGTAACTGCCGCTGAAAATGGCTCAAAACTGAGCCGAAACGTACGGATCGATGTAATGTATCAAAACGACGAATAAATCAGTTATTTCTGATATTACGCACTGTGATCTGCCTCTGACCCTCATAGCCTTGACTTCTCCTATTTTAATCTCGAGGGTCCTCATATTACTTTATTTATTATTTTGACTTTTCTTTCATAAAATTTTATTATGTTCTTTGAAGGAGTATAAATTCTTCTTTCGAGTACATGATAAAGACTCTTTCTAAAATTTGTACATTTTAAAAGACTATTATCAAGAAAATATTCTTTCTTAAAGACAACCGTTACTTACTAAAGGAAAAAAAGTAAATTGAGTAATCGCTTTTTTAAGCAGTACAATTGATATTTCCCTGTGTATGCATGTACACTCGTATGTACATACATACGCACAAAAAATTTTTCTATGTTAGAAAATTTTATTTCTATTTAAAAAAGGCGAGAAACTATCATCGCTCAGGACGGGGGCCCGGCGTTACGCGCCGCTCGTGCGTAATCATCGACGCTTGTAGAAAACAACTGCCCGCGCGCCGACCGCGGGGCGGCCGCATCTCGCCGCGCGCTTGGATTTGGCGGTGGGCCGGGCCAATACGGCGATTTTTAATCATTAATAACTCATCAACTATTGCGAAAATTGCAAAATGGTACATGACTTTTCGACTCAGTTTGGCTCGCTCTATCTAAATATGAAAAAAGTACCAAACATTGAGGAACACCCTGTATATCCAATACATGATATACATATATAATATACTAGAAAAATATTCAATGCAATGTTACGGAATAATAGAAACGGGCCTCGGTTGTACGCGGTGCTCTCAGCACACACGTACACGGCACGCACTTGTGTGCGGCACGAGAGTCATCCGTCACACACATGCTACCGAGACCGTCGACACATTGCATGTATGCAACGTATCATGTATTTCCAACACATGTTCTGAGATAGCCCGGTAATGTAGAAAACACAGATTAGAAGTGTCGATAATTATTTATCGACGTTTTTAGTTCCGCTTAGATGATGGCGCTATCCCGTCGGAGTTCGGCCGTCACTACAGCATCCCCTTAAGCATCATATCCCTTAACGGGGACGGGACGGGGGGACACTCATCTACCTCGTGTGCGTATACCTCATTTAAGAGTTAGCGGGATGAAAGCCTGGTCGGAATCGAACCACGGATTTAAAAAAAAAACACGGTCAATTACACTCGCGTAGCCTCGAAGCCACGCGTCATCCCCAAAAATACTTGTTCAATTATTTCGAGGTTAGATAGACTACTTTCTTAGAAAAATAGAGGGGTAGAGACAGACTTTATTGGCATTCTGTATAGGCCTATGTAAAAGTATCGTTTACTTACATTGCCTGATATTGAAATTGAATTATAATAGTCGATTAAAGTCTGTACTGCTAATTTATAGGTATAATAATTGATTGCCTGATATTGAAATTGAATTATAATAGTCGATTAAAGTCTATACTGCTAATTAGGTATAATAATTGAATTATAATAATTAAAATTAAATTATAATAATTAAAATTAAATTATAATAATTATAATTTACTTCAGATTTAAAAAATCGGTTTAAGTATGGCATTTTCTACATTAAAAAATCGACATTTATGTGATTTTTTAAAAAATCAGTCTTTATCATTTTTAAATAATGCATCGAAAGAATCTTTATTTAATTATATAAAAAATAAGTTACTGGAAGATGACAAATTCGAAAGTAGGTACTGCTAAATTTGAAGAAATTTTACAATTAAAAATTTCTAATTTTTGTTCACATTTATCTTCAAAATGGCAACGCACAGGTGTGAGAAGAATACAATCTTTTTTACAAAAGTACGCAATTTGGTTGGATGCTCCTTTTTCATTATCAGAATTGCAAGGTACGCAAATCAATGTTGAATTAAAAAATGTAATTAATTATTTGTGGCAAATATTTCTTTATAATACAAAGCTCAGTGTAATTCAGAAATAAAGTCTCAACCATCAATAATAATAAAGCTGGTGGTCGTCCAAAGAAAAATTTTGCAAACGCTAGTAATAAGACTAAACGACGAAGAGTTGAAGAATTGAAAAATAATATGTCAACGGAAGAAATTATTTTTGCGGCAAAAGTATCATTGTATGATGAAGGAAAAAGAGCTGCAGCTGATCTTTTATCACAATGCACTGATGAACATTCACCATCCCAACCAATAAAATTTCGACAAATAATTCAGAAATCGCAATCAGATAGAGTTTGTATTACCTCTTGTACACCCGATATGAAGCTTTCACATTAAATACTGATATGTCGCGAGATGCATATATCCAAACCAGATTAAGAGCAAAAATACGTAATGTCAACATTTATCCGTCATACGAGAAAGTTAAACAAGCGAAACAGGAATGTTATCCTGATGGCATCATTGTTACTGATGCAGGTACATAATAATGGTTATTGATATACTAAATTAATACTTTTTTAATCTTTAACCCTTAAACACATACTGTCCAGTCTGTAACGTTAATACATAACGTGGGTATGCCATACCCAACTCGCGTATTTCAACTATAACTTCGCGTCCTGTGCATCAATTTTAAACTATTTTTTTTAAATTGTGTGCCAAACTGTAAGGAACAAGACCATGTACATGATATTGTGATTTAACGTTTACCTTCAAAGATATTTGCAAATAAGTCGAATAAAGTCGTAAAAAAATTTTGCAAAAATCATTTTTTCTTTTAAAATTCATAACTTTTTTAAAAAACCAATAAAGACATTTTATTAACGGATCTTAAAAGTACAGAAATGATAGTATATAAAAAAAATACGTCATAATTTTTTATTCCAAAAAGTTGAATTATTTGACATGGTGAACTTGGACAATTTTTAACTTTTTTGGAGCATTTCAATCATGTGAAAAAAATTCCTGTAATTCTGGAACTAATTTATAAAAATTTTTAAGACTTCATGTCTAGTTTTTGCGATTGATAAACATAATTTAAAAGTTAAATTTGGCTTTAAAAACTTGGCGTCAACAAAATGGCGGACATGAGAACCATACATATATTTAATTGTTTTACAGAAATAGGTTAAAAATAATTTAAAATTACAATATAATTCTTTGAAAGTAATTTATTTTTATTTAAAAAATGAAGTTTATTATACCGAACAGTGAGTACATATTTTTGCCGTGTGTATTTTGCACATTGGCAATTCGCATTTCAAACATTTGTACATCGTTTTCCTATCAAAATTGGGGGGGGGGGGCAGAAGCCACATCTCTTATACGATGACATTTTGTTTTCGGCCATGAGGTCTTTCGGATCTTGATCTTCAGGAAGAATCTGATAGGTCTACAACGATTCCATTTGCAGACTCAAACTGGTGTTGATCCCCGGCTTTGTTAATCGAACAGCAATAAATGGCTTAATAAGTTCATAGGCAAGATTGAGCAAATACTCGTCACGTTTAATCTTTCTATTTGAAGCATTAAAGTTAAACAATCTAAAAGAATCAACACCGGCTTGGTCAAGCATTCCGTTAAAAAATCGCATTGGCCATCTGCGAGTCTTTCGAGCGACTGTATAAGCGTGGCACAACTGATCGAAGGTATCGGTACCTCCTTTAGTTTTGTTGTAATAAACGACAATTTCAGGTTTACCAGTAGCATCGTCGATTCGTCCAGACGGATGAAGCGAAGACAGTAAAAAAACAATTTTATTTGTGTTAGTAGACCGCTCCGGTTTTCGCGCGCTGCGCCGAGGAAAGCACAAAATAAGAATCAGCTTCCTTGGTTAATGTAACACGAGTCAATTTATTTAAAGATGATTACAATGTCATACGCTTCGCGTTACAATGTCGCACTCGCTATTTCACAACGCAGTACTCGCTACGATTCGACTCCGGTTTCTCGATATCGACCAGTGTCGCGTACGGATTTCGTTGGCTCACTCACTGTCCCGGCAGGAGCAGGCAAGGGATCGCGGCCGGAGCTTCGCGTTGGGCCGCGAGGAATTTCGTGACGTGAGATCCGCTGATTGGCTCCAAATCGTCTAGCGAACAGACTATTGGGCGCGGTACGTGCGATCACGCG
Organism: Temnothorax nylanderi; assembly: GCF_030848795.1. Taxonomy (NCBI): domain Eukaryota; kingdom Metazoa; phylum Arthropoda; class Insecta; order Hymenoptera; family Formicidae; genus Temnothorax; species Temnothorax nylanderi. The sequence goes on along the minus strand of NW_027249355.1, from coordinate 144,743 downwards.
ATGTACACCTGCGAGCCGTTTGCTCGAGAAAATACCAAAAAAAGGGGGAAACGTAAACATTCGCGGTTTGGAGCATCTTTCGAGCGTTCTCGAAAGATACTCGCTTTCACTTTGGAATATTTAATTCTCAACACGAATATTCGATTCTCAACAATTTGGCTTAGGAGAAAACGACACTACCCAGATAGCACATAGGTGTATAGAAGTTCATAGAGAATTCATTTCAAAGAATACGTATTAATTAATGGAGAGGTTATCCTCTCTTTAATTAAAATAGCCGAACCGTAGTCAATCATGAATAAGGGCCAGAAAGGGCAGATTAACGGGATTGATCTTAGCAGTGGAAGGTGTCCACAAAAGACATATATCTCCGAATAACAATATATTTAACGGTCACACTTTGTAGAGCGAGTCCCGCATGTTGTGTTCTCGCAAACGACGCAAACTCAGTAACTCAAGCGGCCAATCCCGCGCGGTACTCGCGCATGCGTGAATTGTAATTCCTCATGCATTCTCAGAGTATTCAAAATATAAGTCGCGAAGTATTCGTTATAATGAATTTTTTAGGAATACTTCAAGATGAACTGATTGTAGTTAATTCTTCAAGAATTCTTCAGATATTCATTTTTCTAATTCTATAAATTAGCCAGTCCCTTACAGATCGGTGCGTGATCTCGTAGTGTTTCGTACAGCGTTATATCCCACGTACGTTTTATTGAATGGTAAGTATGGTTGAACTATAGATTTATTTAATATATTTCTACAAATTGCTACTATATAACCTCGAAATAATCGCATGCAGTATGATTCTTTATTTTCATTGTTATTACGACATTATACACGTCGTCAAAACATAACGTTAATTCCATAAAACTTCTTTTGTTAATAACTTTTTAATAAATAATGAACGACGGCTATAACCTTTTGAATGTTACTCATGGCCATAACTTCTTATAAAAATCACCCGTGGTGGCTTCGTTATAAATAATAACATGTAAAATTCTATATGACTTATTGCATTTCACATTCCTTAATTTCTTCCTGTATGTTCCAATTATAATGTTGTATAATTTCACATATATTATTGCAGATTTACCAAATTACTCAAGTTCTGTTGAATTAAGAAGCAACCTGCATACAATAGGAAAAATAGCAGAAGTACTACTTCCATTTATGCATTCATTTTTGCATTTACGAAAATGAAACGTCGAGTGAAACCATTCAACGAATTATCGAGATGGCAACGAAATAGACGTTTACGTCAAAGTATCGACGAAGCTATTTTTGAAAATTATAACTTTGAAGAGGAAACTAGTACAGATATAGCCATCCCAAGTAAAGAACAAACCATTGAGAAGTGTCAAGTGGAAAATCCTATTATTCATTCACAATCTACGGATTTGAATGACATCCTACAATATTCAAGTGCTTCAAATGATTCTAATGAATATGTACAAGAAAAAATTGACTTTATTGAAGATACACTGGACAATGGTAATAAGACAACGAACACAACAAATTTTGTAGATCTTAATGAAACATTCTCATCAGGATTACAATCCTAGGCAATTACAAATAATATTTCTAATGATGCTCTGTCAAAACTATTAAAATTATATAAAAAATATCATCCAAATGAAAAGATCCCAAGTGATGCCCGAGCGTTTTTACATACACCGAGAGAATGTATCATTAAAACATGCGGTGATGGAGAATTTCTTTATTACGGTCTTAAAAAAGGTTTACTCGAACATTTCAGACGAAACACGCCTCATTTCATCAATAACCTTATAATGATTGACATAAACATTGATGGATTACCAATTTCTAAAAGTACAAGCAGGCAATTATGGCCAATTCAAGGTAGATTCATCAATGCAAGTCAACCTTTTATTATTGAAATTTACCATGGCATGTCAAAACCTTCCTCTGTTGAAGAATTTTTAAATGAATTCGTCGATGAATATTGTATTTTGCGAGATGAAGGTTTTGATTCGGATGGTAACCATTATTTTCTGCGAATTAGAGCCGTGATCTGTGATGCTCCAGCTCGTTCATTTGTTAAATGCATTAAATATTCTACTGGTTATAGCGGATGTGAACGTTGTATAATAAGAGGGGAATATAACAATAAAGTAGTATTTTTAGACTGTAATTGTGAACGAAGAACTGACCACAGTTTTCAGATTAAACTTGATCCTTATCATCATAATGGAATTTCTCCATTGGAGAGACTTGGAATCGGAATGGTCAGTGCTTTTCCAGTCGATTATATGCACAGTCTTGCTTGGTGTAATGAAAAGATTATTATTATTGTGGACAAAAAGTGTCAAAGAATGTCGCATTAGCAGCCGTAATTATAAAGTACTGAACAAGCGATTACGTTTAAATCAAAACGTACCCTCCGAAATATCAAGGAAACCGAGAACAAACATAAATGAATGTAATAGGTGGAAAGCCACAAAATTTCGTTCGTTTTTTTTTGTATTTCGCTCCTTTCATTTTGTATGATGTTATACCAAATGAGTATATTCAACATTTTTCTGCTTTTCATTGTGCAATTAGAATTTTATGTGATCCCTTAAATTGCGTACGTAACAAAAACTATGCAGAAAAATTATTACTGTGGTTTGTGCAGAATTTTAAACGCCTGTATGGTATCGAAAATGTTGTGTATAACGTACATAATTTAATACATCTTGCTGATGACATAGGTACATTTGGAATGCCACTGGATGATTTCAGTTGTTTTCCATTTGAGAACGAAATGAAAAATATAAAGAGATACCTGCGTAAACACGATAAACCAGTAGCGCAAATTTTCAAAGAATATCGGAGGCAGCTGCACTTTTAAATGCCAATAATTTGGAAAAAGAAACGTATCCGTTTTTAATATCTAAAAACAAGGCTAAATTGACCATTCCGTTTGATAATTGTGATAGTTCTTATGAAAGGTTAGTTTTTGAGAAGTTTACTTTGCGTACAACAACGCCAAACAATATATGCTATTTGAAAGACAACAGTATATATAATATAAAATATATTGTAACATTTAATTCGGAAATCTTCTGTATAGGATATAAAATGACAGTTTCTGATGTACCCTTTTATCCACTAGAGTCAAATAAATTTGGTGTACATTTGATTACAGGCGAAAATCAAATATTAGAAAGATTTACAGTTGACCATATTAAAGGAAAAGGTATAAAAATAATGTTAGAAAATTCCGCTTTTGTATTACCACTTATACATTCCTGTTCATTTTGATTTCTAAAATGGACAAACATTATGTAATGTTCTGGATAAGTAAACGTATACTATTACCTATCACCATATTATTTTTCATTATTTGCTCTTCTTATATTTTGGAAAATGTATGTATCTTATTTATATCTTTTCATATTTTTACTACTATTTTATGTTCTTTATTTCTTAATACTTTAATGAAACGAAATAAGTAATTAAATGATTAAACGAACTTACCTGTAAGTGAAGTTCTATCATAATTGTATGAAGCGCCTCTTCCGAAAGATAAAATGTAGTACTCCTTGACTCCATGCCGAGGGCGCCACAAATTCTAAAGTTAAACCAAAGTTCCGTGCTCTTCCGTCTCCCAGCGTCATTCTTTTTTAAAGGTGCAGCCGTAGCCTAATAATATTACTCGGGGTCTAAATTTTTCGGACTTGGGTATAAGAAGGGACCTATCTTTCGGAAGAGGCGCTTCATACAATTATGATAGAACTTCACTTACAGGTAAGTTCGTTTAATCATTTAATTGTATTTCGCGCTTCTTTCCTCAAGATAAAATGTAGATGTTTAAAGTTGGCTACGGCTGTGTGACATTGAAATAAATATGATAACTAATTTTGGCTAAACAAAATAAGACATAGTTATTTATCATAAACAAAACGCCAGGAAATTAATACATACATATATAATATAAACATAAAGATCTTTTCTTAGATTACTTAATATCTAAAGTGGCTGATTTTTCAGTCCAACCTGCTGAGTTTCTAATAATATCAATATTGATACCCTTTCGTTTTGCCGCGGACGTAGAAGCATGTCTACAGCTATGTGCTGAGAAAATGTTGGTATCTATACCATAGTCTTGCAGCAAATCCTTTAGCCATTTGCTGAGGGTCTGTTTTACTACTTTTTTGAAAGGCTTTCTGAAGGATATAAATAAGAGCTTGATATCCTTTCTAAGAAGTTCCATCTTTTTAAGATAATACTGGAGTGTATTTGCTGGACAAATATTCAGGTTTCTCTTGTAAAAGGGTAAAATTATTGTCGGTTGTTTCTTCCCAGGTTTAGAAGTTTTAATTCTATTGTATCTGGAATCTTAATCTCTATCCGGTCTTTCTTGACAACAATGTTTCTTATATCTATTAATGATAAGGTTTGGATTCTTTGGCCCGATACTAAAGCTAATAACGTTATTACTTTTTTACTTAACATTTCTAGTGATAAGTTGTCATTTGGCAAGTCTTTGAAAAAATCTTTGGGTCCCATGTAGACTCGTATTTTGGTTCAGGCGGTCTTAATTTAGCTACCTCTTTGAAGAATCTCCTGATAATATCGTTCTGACCAATTTCCGGCCCCAAAATAAGTGAAATAGCTGAACGGATGCTATTAAGAGATCCGTATGATGCTCCTTTTTCAAACTCTATTGTTAAAAACTTAATAATACTTGATACTTCAATGTTAAGAAGGGGTAACTTTGTGTTACTACAAAATTTCCATCATTTCTTTAGTGCGCAATCGTATTGTTTAAAAGAAGATTCGCTTAAGGAAGACATCGAAATATTAATAGATTCCTCTGGAATCCCTTTTTTCAGGAAAGCTTCCCTGATAATTTCCCTGCCACCAGGGTAAGTGTCTTCCAAAGAGGATGCGGTTCCCTGTTTGATGAAAGTAAAAGATTACTATTTGGATTGAGAATTAAAGGATCCGATTCCAGCATTGAGCGAAACATGGGAAACCATGGCTGTGTTGGTCAATATGGGACTACTACGATACCGCTTGATTTTTCTGCTTTAATTTTCTGTAAAACTCTATTAATTAAAATAAATGGTGGAAACGCATAAAAGAAAAAGGTTTTCCAGCTTAAAGTGAAAGCATCGATTGCCATTGCCTTCGGATCTCTCGTCCAGGAAACATAATTTTTACATGTACTATTAACTCTTGTTGCAAATAAATCTACTTCTGGAGAACCAAATTTTCTAACAATCCTGCTAAAAGCTACCTCAGATAATTCAAATTCTGTTTCTTTTTCCAACTTCCTTGATTCTAAGTCTGCTTCTATATTATCGCGAGATGAGATATATGAAGCAAAAATGAATAGACCGCGATCTTCACATCATTTCCAAATAGACTTAGCCAGATTACTAAGTTTCTTAAATCTTACACCTCCCATGCGATTTATGTACGCATTTGCCGTTGTGTTATCTATTCTCAAAAGAATATTGCAGTTTCTACGATCTTTTGCAAAACATTTCAGGCCAAAAAATGCTGCTAAAAGTTCTAAATAATTAATATGGTGTAATCTCTCCGATTTTTCCCAATGTCCATGGACTCTATCTTTACCACACGCCACCCCCCAACCAGAGGGAGAGGCGTCTGAAAAAATAAACTGAACTCGCGATTCGCTATACTTGAAACTCTATATAAAATATTTTCCTCCCACCATAAAAAATCTTCCTGTAATTCTTGTTTTAACTCCATATAAGCCTCATAATTGTCATTGACCTTTATTAAAGCTAAGTATTTTTCTCTTTCCATATCCTTTATATGTGCCCAACCATATTGAATAGCTGGGCAACAAGATACTAAGGAACCGAACCAATCAGTTGTGCTAAATCCTTGCATTTTGCATTTATTCATTTTTTTTAAATCCTTTATCTGATTGTGAATCTTACTTCTTTTGACCAAAGGTAATTCTAATGTCATTGTTTGAGAATTTAGGATAAACCCCAGAAATCCGCAAATCTGTGATGGAATTCTACAACTTTTTTCCTCATTAATAATGAAACCTAAACTCTGTAAAACAACTCTATTGATGCGTTAATATTAGATTCACACTCTGCATATGTATTTCCTAGAAGAAGAAGATCGTCTAAATAGATAACTGATAAGAATCTTAAACTTCTTAAATAACCTACCACGGGTTTCAAAATCTTTGTGAAAACGTATGGGGCTGTATTAAGATCAAAAGGTAAACAGTTAAATTCGTAAAGAATACCCTCAAAGAAAAATCTTAGGTATTTCCTGCTACGTTTGTCAATAGGAACCAAATAATAGGCCTCTTTGAGATCTAACTTGCCCATGAAACAATCCTGGCTTAATAATCTGCAAGCAACCTTATAATCTTCAAGTTTAAAATGATCTGTTTCAATAAATTTATTTAATTCTTTAAGATTAAGAATTAAAAACAGGAACCTTTATTATAATCGACGCAAATGGCGAGTAATCGCTTAATCACGACGTTTCGACCCGGGGGATTGGGTCCTTCTCAAGTGTTTTGCAACAAAAAATTCGGTAACGCCGGAATTAGTTAAAAATCTAACATTAATATGACGGAAACAATAGGATGTCCTACTTATACGCTGGCATGGAACTATCGCTCTCACGTGAACATCTTATGGATATGAAGATTTTGACCGAAAAAGTCATATGTCAAAAACTAAATCCAAAAAATTTTTTCCATTAAGGGGCGTCATCAATACAATAAAAATACAATAAAAATAAGTCAGTACAATAAAAATAAAGTATAGAGTTATGGGTAATTATTATATATTTCGTAATGTTAAAATGCATAACGCATAAAATCCGAACAGCCACACATGGGGTCACACGGCTAAAAGATGACGACCGGTCGAGAGCAAGCAAGCAACTGTCATGATTATGAAACATTGTAGGTTAAAAGAGTAAACATAGCGGATTTATATACTAGAGATGACTTTGTCGTACATAGGATTTAGATTTTCGGTGTCTTTTTGCAGATTGATGGTATTCGTTTGATTTTTGATAAAAAACATTTCCGCTATTTCACGCTTTCTGACATTCTTTTCTTTGTGCAGTATGTCTACATCAGACCATTTAAAATCGTGCCGGCAAGATAACCGGTGCTCGCTTACCACCGAACGGCGACTGTCATCCCTCCTGATGTCGTTCTGGTGTTCCTTAATACGCGTTTGCAGATGTCTTTTTGTCTGCCTGATGTAAGATGCGTCGCAGTTACCGCAGTATATTCTATATACAAGCTCAGTTTCACGGTCCTTATCAAGTCTATCCTTTCCTTTCTTGATTATTACATCAAGCTTCTTCGGGATGGTGTATACTGTATCAAGACCAACCTTATTTAACGTGAACCGTATATCTTCGCTGAGACCCTTGACAAAAGGTATGGCTAAGTATCTCCGAGCATCAAAAGCATCGATGCGTTCATTGTCATCATTATCACGAGAGTGGCGGAGCTGTTTTAATCTCGTATTAATTTGTCTACTGATTAGGTTATTAGAGAAGGAATTGTTACGTAGAATTGTTTTTACTATTTCAATATTATTATGGTAGAAGCGTTGGTCAGAAAGTAAGATAGCGCGGTCAGTGAGGCAATTTATAGTGTTGATCTTGTATTTAAACGGGTGACTCGAAAAAAAGTTGATGTACCTGCCAGAGAAAGTGGGTTTCCGGTACCAATTAGTTAGTAAATTGTTTCCTTTCCTAATAACAATCGTGTCCAAGAATGGAAGGGAATTGTTGTTCTCCACTTCGTGCGTAAATTTAAGGCGAGGGTGGTGGCCGTTAAATACGTCGAGTATATTATTTAGCTCATCTCGGGGTGCCACAGCGAAGATATCATACACATATCGAAAAAAGATTGCAATGATAAAGCTGTGAAAAATAAAGAGGTATTGTACTGCCGTTGGTACACGGAGTTACCGATCCGCGGTCGCATTCGAGTGTGTTGAGAAAGAGGGCGTAGTTAGCGTTCGCGCCCGCCCGTAGTGAGGAGATCGCGTTCGTGTCCGCCCGCGATTTCCGAAGCCAATTGGTTCCGATCGGCGTTTGAGAGCGAAAGCAATAGCGTGCGAAGGGAAGTATTCCGAATAAAGCGTCGTCTTAGATATATGTTCCTGGTTATTTTATGTGCACCCGACCACTCTATCCGCATCAACGTTAAGAGAATTAACATTGTGGCGACCGTGACAGGACGAAGAGAGAGATTACAGTCGGATACGAGTATCGCGAGTGAAGAGGCAAGCATCTCAAGATGGAGGCCGCCAGGAAGAAACGCACGACGAACCGCACGGCTTTCACACGCGCAGTAAATGATTTAGCTGCGACTTTGACGGGTACGGCTACGCGACTAGTAAATAAAGAAGAAATAATCGTGTTTCTGCAAGTTCTGGAGGAAAGGCACGAGAAATTACTGGAAGCTAACGAGGTGTTAATGACATGCATGCACGAGACGGAGAACGTAACGGACGAAGCCATCGCGACAGAAGATGCCACCAACGACGAGTACAAGAGGAAGTTTCTACGAGCAAGACTCGCCGCCATGAACGCACTGGGCACGCCTGTCATGGCTGCGCCAAACGCCAATGGGCCCGTTATCGACGGGGCAGACGCTCGCATTCGTGCACAAGTACCCGCTCAGACGAATCAGATCAAGCTGCCGAAAATCGAACTCAAAAGGTATGACGGAGATATTAAGGAATGGTTACGATTCTGGTCTCAGTTCAAAAAGATTCATGAAAACGCTACGATCGACAAAGAGACCAAATTTCAGTATCTCTTACAAGCCGGATTCGCGCGCGGGGGAACTAGTCGGTAGCTTCCCGCCTACCGATGAAAACTATGATAAAGCTATCGCCGCGATAAAGAATCGATTCGGACGTGATGAAATGCTCGTAGAAGTATATGTGCGTGAGTTATTAAAGTTAATATTACAAAATGCTATGAAGCCTAACGAGATAAAGTTAGCAGATTTGTTTGATAAAATAGAGTCACAACTTCGCGCTCTCGAATCTCTTGGTGTGACAACGGACAGATGCGGCGCCATGTTATACCCTCTCGTCGAATCATCGTTGCCGGAAGAATTGTTACGCGCATGGCAGCGGAATCAAGTGACGCCATCTACGCCACAGCGTATGGGAGAGGAGCCACCGCCGAGAGAAGATAGACTCACGCGATTAATGAAATTTCTACAATCCGAAGTGAAAAATGAAGAGCGGATAACGATCGCGGTAAACGGTTTCGACATGAATGAACGGAAGCAGTTAAAACATAAACAACGTTCAGAATCCACTAAAGATACGCCTTCTGCTATGAGTTTACACGCGAGTGGAAAGGTTACTAAACCTACTGTGTGTGTGTTCTGCGAGAATAAACATACAAGTATGAAATGTGAGAAAGCATGCAAAATGACGCTGAGTGACAGGAAATCGGTGTTGCAAACCAAAAATGCGTGTTTCAACTGCCTGAAGATCGGACATCAAAGCCGTATGTGTCGCGGAAATTTGAAATGTGCCTTATGCAGTCGTCGTCATGTTGTGCTCATGTGCCCGGAGGTTATGGGCGACCGTAGTGTAGCGCCGTCTCACAAAGCAGACAAATGTGATGTCAAAGATGAAAAGTCGCTACTCAGTCACACTAAGGGGCCTGAAGTAATACTGCAGACATTACTTGCAATAAGCCGGAACAAACAAGAAGAACGTATCGTGCGCGTGTTCTTCGATTCGGGTTCAACCAAATCATACATATGTAAAGACCTCATCCGCGTAATGAACTATGAGCCGATCGGCATGTTGAAGCTGAAGTACTCTCTGTTTGGCAACGTGTCTTCAGAAATTAAGGATCACCGAAAATACCTGGTTCATATGAGCAGTCTTGATGGAAAATATGCCTGCAACTTCCAAGCCTACGACGAGGACGAAATATGCGCAGATGTTCCTCTATGGGATGAGCAGCCTTGGATGAATGAGTTAAAAGAACTAGGCATCCAGTTAACAGATGGACCAGGTCCATTCAATTGAACCATGCTCAGCCAATTAAAATCCTTATTGGAGCTGATATTGCGGGGAAATTAATGACAGGAAAAACCAAGCAGCTCAAATGCGGTCTGACAGCAATCGAAACGCATCTCGGTTGGACTTTGATGAGCAAAACTCCGAATTACGTCGAGGATGGACTCGCAGCCCAGACTACTTCTATGTTGCAACGAGAGACCTGCATATCAGATTTATGGAGCTTGGATGTCATTGGCATTAACGATCCGGTTGTCGAAAAATCTCGAAAGGACTATGATGAGCAAGTTCGAGAACGTTTTGTCGAGACCGTCATAACCAACGATGAAGGACGTTATGAAGTATGTCTGCCTTGGATTGAATCGCACCCTGCTCTGCCGAACAACCATGATCTTGCGGAGAAGAGACTCGTTACGACCACGAAGAGGCTCAAAGCTTCGGGAATGTATGCTGACTATGATCGAGTTCTCAAAGACTGGCGAGAGAAGGGAATCATTGAGTTGGTGCCTGCCGACGAAACAGAAATAAAAGGTCACTATCTTCCACATCGAGGAGTCGTCAAGGAAGGCAGCTCCACACCGCTCAGGCCTGTATTCGATGCGTCAGCCAAGGGCAGAGACTCTCCATCGTTAAATGAATGTTTAGAAAAAGGGCCTAACTTGATTGAATTAATTTCGTCCATACTTTTGCGTTTTAGAAAAGAAAAATTCGGTATTATCGCTGACATTGAACAAGCTTTTTTGCAAATATGTTTGAACAAAAATGATCGTGATTATCTCAAGTTTTTATGGTATGATGAGCTCGGGAGAATAATTATTTATAGACATGTTCGAGTAGTTTTCGGTGTAACGTGTAGCCCTTTTCTTCTCGGAGCAGTAATTGACTTTCACTTGAGAAAACTAATGTCAGACGAGAAACATAAGTCGAATATGGTAAATGCGATGGACAATATCCGTAAATTATTGGAGAGTTTTTACGTGGATAACTGTGTGACTAATTTGAGTACAATAAAAGAAGTTGACGGATTTATGTATGACGCGAGTTACGCTATGCTTCAGGGAGCGTTTAACCTTAGAGGGTGGGAGCATACCGGTGCAATGACGGGAGCGGAGAATATTTCAGTGTCAGGAATGATTTGGAATAAGAGCTGTGATTCTTTACGTCTGGTAGTGCTTCCCGTTGAATCGGCATTAAATGAGAAAATTACTGGGATTACTCTGGGATTTGTTTGCCCTGTTATGATATGTCCTAAACTTTTATTGCAGAAGACTTGGATCTCAAAAGTGAAGTGGGATGAGGAATTGAGCGAGGAAATTCAAAATGAGTTTAACAAATGACTGAAAAGTCTATCGTCACTGAGTGAGTTACATTTTCCTCGATGGGCCTTTCGCTCTTCAGATCCAGGAGCTAATGTTACCTTCCATGTATTTTGTGATGCAAGTAAAAAAGCGTATGCAGCTGTGTTGTATGCCCGGACAGAGTACGACTCTCATGTAAATGTTACTTTGGTTGCAGCTAAAGCTAGGGTGGCTCCAGTCTCACCAGTTACAACTCCTAGACTCAAGTTACTGGCCGCCCTACTAAAAAAAATCATGTGAGAACACACATGAGACCTCATATGTGCTCTCATATGAGGTCTCATACACTAACACATATAAATTCTCTTATGAGATCTCATATGATGTATCGTGCCAAAATCTCATATGAGGTCTCAAATGCGATCTCATATGAGATCTCATATATCATATAAGTTCTACGTTTTATAATTTCATAATTTGTGTGCGTGCGTGCATGCGTGTGTACGATCTTTACAGAAATTATCAGATATAATAGTTAACGAAATAGTATTGTAGAATTTTATATCCTGAAATATTTGGTGAAAAGGTGCAAAAATAATAAAAGTTGTTGATTAAAAATAAAATATTTTTAATATTATTAAAAAAGGATATAATTTTATTTAATACAATTGATATAAATGATATAATGGATACTATTAAACATATTACTTTTTTTTCTATACTTTGTATATTGTGTAATGTGATATTTGAAATGCTCACGGTATTGATAAGATTCCTGTGATTATTTTGTCTATATTACAATAATATTTACAATACAATTAATATTTCAACAATATTTTTAAAATGTTTAGTGTTAAACGTTAATACATTTATAATGATAACTATTTGGCAATGTTGCTATATAGCAATTTTCATGTACTTGTATAAAAACGCATACTTGTTTAATTTTTTTTGTTTCTATAGCTATAATTTCAGTTCCAATATTACATATTAAAGTTAAATTATATATGTACTAAATTATATATGTAATAAAAAAATTATATATTGAAGTTGATGTATTCACAATATTACAAAGAGTAATTTTTTTTTTATTTTTATTATCTACTAAAAAATAGAGTATTCGAATAAAGGTATTGTCGGAGAGCGTTGCGAAACTGTTGTCAGAACGTTTATTTTTTCTTGTCGATGACATAAGCAGACAGCCATCTTTTACAACTCTTTCGCATACTATTGTGCATTTTACACAGACATTAAAATGTTTTAAGGTATTTTTATCGATACTTGTTCCATTTCCTAAATATGTTACTGTCGCTAGCTTACAACTTTTTTGAATTTTTTTAGTCGACAGTTCCTCGCAATAATCGATTACTAAAGGTGAAGCATGAGGGTATATACTATTACTTAAAACATGCACACTGTGTTGCATGTTAATGTAACGGACGATTTGTAAATTTACACCTTTTGCGCAATAAATTGCTTGAAGTGTATCGTGATTTGCAGATTCGAAGGGAAACGTAGAGTGAGCCCAAAGAGGTCCCCAATTAAGAACACTTTGTGATATGTGAAAAAGTTGTTGATGCACATTAAAAGTCATACCTTTCTTTGAAAATAGTTTTTCTGTTAAAAATGCAAACTTGTATAAGTCTTCATCAACTTTATTCAAATCATTAATGCTTATATCACATCTTAGTAATGTATGCAAGCTTTCAACAAACAAAATCCAATATTTCACCATGCGTTCATTTAAAGTCAATCGAAATAATGGCAGACTATAATAAAGAATGAAGTTTTTCCATTCTCTACTTTTCCAATGATTAATATCATCAAAAGATCTACTCAATCGACCTATTTGATGGGGAACTTTTATTTGTAACAGAATTTTATTCATTTCTTCCACTGTTGATGTTTCTATCATGCACTTTAAAAAATACTTCGTGATTTGCTTTCCAACACCACTAAGGCAAGAATGCATGTAATCAGGAACGAATCCCTGTACAATATCAAAATAAGGTAAATTGATTAGAGGTGAAGTACACTTCACTCCATAAACATCGTCACATTCTTCGTTTGTAGCCCTTGTTATAAACTCAATCATATTTCTCTTGGTTCTTTCTTCTGGACAAGATTGTAAAATGGAGTACCTCATACTACCTTCGTACCACTCGCCTTTATGTAAACACCAATTACATCCATACTGTCCATTAAACAATTTAACTCCTTGCATAGGAGCCCGCGCAACCGAGTCAACGCAACAAATTAAAGTGTAGACTTTAATCAAACGCTTCTCATTATTAATAGTGCAATCAATACCTTCCGTTGATAATCTAACTATTGTATCAGTAAAAGGTTGTAAGAAGGCTGTCATTTCAGGTTTGTTCTTGCCAAACCACATACCACAAGTTATGATTCGTTTTAATCTCGATTTAACAGGAATTTCATTCAACTGTAAATATATAGGCCAGATAGAGTACTGGGAGCATTCAAATCGAGGTGCGCCATCAGTATTGAAAATAGTTGTGACGTAATTGTGCCTTTCATTAGTAGGTAAACTTTTTACAAAAGATCTGTAGCATTTGCCATCAAATATATCTCTAATTCTTCCATCATATTTTCTTTCTTTTACAATGTATTCATAATATTGTTGATTATCTTCCAGTAACAGTTTAATACTTTCTGTTGGATCGATGAGTAAAAAAATATTTGAAGATGATGGACCATCAAATTCAACTGTTCCTAAACATACTTCACAAGTCATAGAAGATTTTAAATCTCTTATTTTTCCAAGATATTTACTACAATTAGGGCATATTCCATGATACTCTAATGTACTTTTCGAATTTATAATATTGTCAAATATCCATCTTGTATCAGGCAACAATGTTCGTGAAAAAATGGTATTAATAAGTCTCAGTAAACTACATATTTCACTTAAAGATGACCTATGTCTTAAGCTATGGTCAAGAACCATCAAAAATATTTCGCTTCTTGATTTATCAAAACAAATATCAATACGAGCTAAAAAATCATCGTTACAAATAAAATCTTTTAGATTTTGTGAGCAGCAAATATCATTATCTTTATCATCGTAATCTCTTAAATCGTCATATATATTCACATCCCATTCCAGTTGTTGGCTTCTTCTACAATAAATCTGAAACATTTTTTATTTATTATTAAATACATTTTGAAATTGTTTTTGAATTTTATTGAAGCATGTTTAACAATTGACTTTGTCATAAAGAAAGCTTATTAATTAATTATTGTTGTAGTGTAATCAGAAAACATTTTTGTGTTTATAATATTCAATATTATTGAATAATTAATAATTTTTTAGAAAAGTACATTCCAATAAAATAGTAGTGATTTGAAATTTGTATATAGATAATCATTATGAATGAATGGAAAAGTTATTTAAATAATATTTAAAAAATTATTTAAGTTATTAAGTTAACCTGGTCATCATAGATATCAGTGGAATTAACATTTATTTGCTGAATTTCATGAATATTGTGAATTGAATCCTGTAGCACTTTACGTTAATCGTCAATAAATTTCTTTTCTTCATCAATGTTGTTGATGAATTGTTCAACTTCTTTCATTTCTTCGTAATTATTTAAAATTTCGTGCATTGTATCGACATCGTTATTAAAAGATGCATTACTATTTGTGCAATGAGCCCCTTCCATTTCAACATTTTGATGACTTTTTGTAGCATTATCGACGTCTTCAAAATTCTAAAAAAAAAGATTAATATTTATTTATTTTTATTTTCATAATAAACTTTATTTATAAATATTATTCGCTGTATTCGACAAATGTTATTTTGAAAAAAATTTAATTTAGTAGCTACTTTTATAACTTGTTACATGGTATATGAAAGTATCTCACTGAGAACTATAAAAGCGATCGGATGAAAATGGCATTATGAAATATAATTTATAGACAAATATAAGGTTCTGTGATTTTTATACAACTATTGTTTCTAGGTATTATTACAAAAGCCGTGCAGATCTTGTCGGGGCACGGTTGCTTCGGCAAATATCTGCACGGCATCCAGAGGGAGCGCACCACGCGCTGTTGGTATTGCCCAGAGGAGGCGGACACGGCGCAGCACACGCTGGAGATTTGTCCAGCGTGGGCAGAAGAGCGCCGTGTCCTCCGGGCCCAAATAGGAGAAGACCTCTCCCTCCCGGCGGTTGTGGCCAAAGTGGTCAGGCCGGGTGAGGAGGGGTCGAACAATTGGAGGGCGTTCGCCTCTTTCGCCAGCGCTGTGTTGCGAAAGAAAGAGGCGGACGAGCGGGTGAGGAGGGGGGAAGCCGCCCCTCCTCATTTCGACAGTAATTAGGGGAGCCATATTGGGTCCATTTGGTCTCCCCAAAACAACAGGGAGGTGACAACCGGGCGATTAGCCCGGGCGCCAGTGCCCCCACTCGTAGAGGGGCGGCGTGTCAACGGCAGTCAGAGGGAGATGGTGGCGCGAGAGGGGGGTTCCCAAAAACCTCCACGGAGGCGGGAATCTTCTCTCCCGCTGCCGTTTTGTGCCGAGCAGGTCGGCGGAGGAAGCGGGCCGGAGGGGGCTCGGGCGGACTCCCCAAGGGGTCTCTGCCACAAGCGCTCCATCCGTCCCGCGAAGGCGGGGGGCCGGGCTCTGGGTTGCGGGATTCCGACGAGTCTTCGCCCCGGGGCTTGGTGCCCGCCTACCCTCGATGAGGGCGAGGGAGGAGGAGGATCTCGGTCGGCGCCCGTGACTGGTTGCCCGTGTGCGTAAATTCCCTGATCGGACCTCCGGGTCCGTGACTGGTTGCCGCGGGCGCTCCCCTGATCGGGCGCCACGACCACATGGGATCCTTCTCCTCCCGCCCGGGGGGCGGGCGAGCGGTCGGGGACATACCGCTCGTCCGCTGCGGCTGCCCTAACCAGGCAGCGGCAACCCCGGAGGGAGGGGTGGCGGATGAGTGTAGCGACGCTCATCCGTCACAAGTTAGAGGTTCTCGCTACGGCGAGCGCGTGGGGGGCTCGCGGATGTGATCACTGCGTTTCCCAGGGCCCCCCCAACATAGCGCAGTCCTGGGTCGCTCGCAGGAGTTTTAGCCGGTAGGCTATGGGCTTTTAGCCCGTAGAATCCGGCACTCCCCCGCCCCTACCCCGGGGGTGGGGGGGTCTTCCTCCCGAAAAAGGGGGGTCACCGGGCCATCCCTCGGACGCGGCGGGGCGCTCCCCGATCGGCGCTCGTGACTGGTTGCCCGCAGGCGTAAAACCCCTGATCGGACTTCCGGGTCCGTGACTGGTTGCCGCGGGCGCTCCCTGATTGAGCGTCAGGACTGGTTGCCCCTGCCGCTCCGCGGTGGGCCTGGTGGTGGAAAATTTCTCCTGCGTAAAAAAAAAAGTACTATTACAAAAAAAACAGAAAAAGTCGATTAAAACCAATAAAAATTCAATTGATTCAGTCTTAATTTTGGTACCAATTTCCACATTTTAATCCAATCGATTTCATGTAAAAATCGATACAACTATATTACGGCTGATACAAAAAAATAATCCGTCCAGAAGTTAACAGGGCACATCACATTATTTCACCGCAATTGCGTTGTCTCTATAAAAGCTGCTAATTCGTCTATATATTCAATGAGGAAGATACCATCAGGAATTTTTATACGAAGAAGTTCGTCACAAGATATTACACTTTAATTGTTTGTGATATATATCTTTAATTGTTTGAGGCAAACGTAAATCTGTTACAAAGAAATGTTTTAGACACATTTTTCTTCATTTTTCCTACAGGATCGATTAATATTTTTTGATTTTGCAAAAAATAATAAATAAAAGTAATTATTTACACATTTTTTTAGAAACAAATTAAAAAAAGAAAAATCACTTATTTCTACCATATGCAAAAAATCCAATAATTAGTCCATTTTTCAGCTGTGTTGTACCTTAATAAGTTAATCGACTATTATGGGCCATTCCCAGCACGGATGTTTCAATTTTATGACGAAACCTTTAATCGTTAAAATAATGTAGGTTTACTTAACAATTATACTTACAAGACTATATGCTTGCATTACAGAATTATATTTTAATCTTTTCTTAATCCTTGGACTAACATCCTCTATATTGCATGAGCGCAAATAATTTTTATATCTTCTGGGACGTTTCTCAGCCATAATTCGTGCAGAATTTTTTACATACAATACAATATTAATATTGTTTATTAATAAATTTATAAACCATACAACAATATTCGAGAGGGATTGAACACATAGCACGCGAGTGTATAAACAATGAATTATTTAACATCTCTTATTCTCCTGTTAAATGTATGAAATTAAAACCGATAAATAAGAATAGTAATTTTTAGTTTTGAAATAATTTTTTTTCATTTGACGTATTAACTGAATTAATGAAAGTATAACGATATTTCTTCAGATATTAATAACTTATCAAAATATTTTCTGATACGTACATGAAATAGTAAAATTATGTACAATTGTTTCACAGATATTTATTATTTAATATATTAATAAAAAATTGAATAAACATACGGCTATTGATTACATTTGTAAATCATTATAAGTTGATTTCAAAGATAATAAAAATTATTTATTATATTCTTCATCAACACTCACCTATTAAATTCAAAAGAAAGTATAAGAGGTAAATAACAAAAAATTCCACGTGCCCGTAATGTGAACGTTAACCTATAAAAAGGAAATTGTGAAACATTTACGATATGTACATACTTTTTATAATAATATATAATAAAAATTATAAATTATATACCATGTGTCATACATACCATGTGTCAATGAATTTTGATATTTGTTTAACTGGTGAACAACAAGGATAACATGATACACGGAGGCACTCTTCTTCTTCTTCTTAATTTTTCTGGCACCTGATCTCTGCCGAGACACAATACAGCCAAATAGCGATATCTTATGCCCCCTTAGGAGCGAGGTTATTTCAAAGCGTAAAGTTGCATCAGCAACCTTAAAAAATTTTTCCTTTAAAGCCCCTTGCACAATAGGCGATAGCGATAGCGATAGCGACAGCGACAAGGTTGCCGACAAAGCTATACCTTTGTCGGCAACTTTGTCGCTGTCGCTATCGCTATCGCTATCGCCATTGTGCAAGGGGCTTAAGACGAAACACGCCCGAACACGTTTGCTACCAGTTCGCGAATTGACACGGAGGCACTCGAGTGACGTTTCCGAACGCAGCCTTACCGCTATTAGTGCGTAGATGTGCGTACACGTACACAGTACATAGCTTGTGTGCGACGTGCGTCACGAGACCATCTCCACTATTTCCCTCACCCATATTACCAAATGCTACCGAGACTGTGTTCCGAAATTCACTGTCAGTACCTAAAATCTATAATGTGCGTGACAAACTATAGATTTGCAGTACTGGCAGTGAATATCGAAACACAGCCCGAGAGGCGAGGACAGGTCCTATCCGACAGGATCTAACACGAGTAGGGTGATATAGAGAGAGCTAGGCCGGGTGCTCCGAGGGGGGAGCGGGGCGGGGGGGGGGGCCGGGGGGGCGAGGGGGTCCTAGGGAACGGGGGAGTGATCAGGGTTTCGGCGTGCGCTCCGAGGGGGAGCGGGGCGGGGGGGGTGGAACTCGAGGGCGAGGAGTCCTAGGAAAGGGGGGGGATAGGGTTTCGGCCAGCGCGTCGGGACATGTTCTATAAACAAATGTCATCTCGCGTCGATGTTCGGCCGATAGTATTTATAAACAGATATCATTTCACACTTCAGATGCGAACGAGCGCCTATGACAGGCGGCTATAATTTATGACCTGCGACTAGCCTGATGCCGATGTCCTTTTCTCTCGAAAAGGGCTAAAAGTAATAAAATCAAGCCCGTCTTCTCGTTCGCGTTCTCTCTCTCGCGCGCAGTCTCTCTCGCTCCCATCACCCGTTATCTCTCCTTCGCGCGCGTCTTCTCGTTCGCGTTATCCCTTCCTCGCGCGCGTCTTTTCGTTCGCCTTCTCTTTCTTTTATCCACGTATTCTCTCTCGCTCTCATCTTTTTCTCATGAAGTTATAATTAAATGTATAATACTTTATAGCAATACTTAATTTTTTATATTTTAATAATTTTAATAAATTATTTTAATATCTTAAATTAAGGAGAAGGTAAGTAAAAGAATGAACATAAAATGCCAAAAAAGAAAGTTGGCCTGGGAGTCTCTCGGAGACCCCCGCTGTGCACGTCTAGGGTTAACCGTCGCGATGTCCTCTTTACGCATGTTTTTAGGACAATTTATCGGTTTTTTGGTGAACATGTGGGTCACAGGTTCACTGGGTCACGTTTTGCAGCACCAATCGGTTGACATCGCGCGCTATTTCTTTCTTTCCTTCTTTTCTTTCTCTTCTTCTCGAAAAGGACCGTCTTCTCGTTCGCGTTCTCTCTCTCCCTCGCGCGCGGTTCCTCTCGCTCCCGGCCCCCGTTCGCGTTATCTCTCTCCCTCGCGCGCGGTTTCTCGCTCCCGGCCCCCGTTCGCGTTCTCGCTCACGATCGCGTATCTTTTCTTCGCCAACGATATTTAATCGTTTAGATCTTCGCGATATTTAATTTTTAATATTACATTTAAGTAAACTATATACGAAGACAGCTTAATTCTAATGACAGGGAATGGGATGAACGGTAAATGAAAAGGAAAAATCGTTTAAACTTTTTACCATATTATATACTTAATATTTATTTATCATGTGGCATGTATATAATGTTTTCTTAAAAGCGCAACCTTAAATGAGGAAGTAATAGAATAATAGGAGTTCAAGGCAACTTCTTTACCTGAAACACACAAATGTAACAAGATGATTAATATAAAGATTCAATATTTTTTTATTGAAAAAGCGAGTAACTTACCATTTTTCTTCTTCTTCTATGTCAAACTCATTTTCTATATTGTATAATCTACGAAACCCATAGATGTCTTCGTTGCCGCAAGTTTGCCATAATGCGTCCCGTAGTTCTCTTTCAGCCTGCTTTTCCGACCGCATCCACTGCATATGTTCGATATTTATAAACCCTGGTATGATGTATTCCATACGCGGCTGTAAATTTAACATAAAAAATATTATTTTTTAAAACACGCGCACGCACGCACAAAGGAAAAAAATAATACTTACATAATTTCGGGGGATGCGGATGTGCACCCACCAGTCATCCATTTGCACCTCGATCCTGACCAATCGCTGCACCCTTCGCGGCTGCATCCACTAAACAAAAAGATAAACATATTTAAAAAAAACTCTATATTATATGTCACTATACCTTGTCACACTTCCGTACATACCATGATGTCCCTTGGAAACATCACTTCAATGTAATTCATGTTGGAGGGAAGGCTTTCGTGGAGACGTCACAAAAAAACTTGTTTAAAAAAATCACTAACTTTTGCGAAAACGGTTTGCGAAAACGGCGAAATTTTCTTGAAACACGTCCGAACTGTTCGCGGACTCGGCGAGACTGAATTTAACGACGGTTGCAGAACGAAGCGGGGTAAAATTTCACCAGAGAAAAAAATATGGTAACAGTTTAAAAACGGACTGTCCCTTCCAACGAAAAGAAATTAAGATGAAATATGTCTCGCACTACAATGGCGGGCAAGAATACATAGGCGCGTTCTCTGTCGTTCGCGTCCTTTCTCGCTCTCATTCCACTTCGCGTTTCTTTCCTTTATAATAAATAATTGGGAGAAATGAAAGATAATCTTTTTTATCATATAAACATTAATTTATTTATTATGTATCGCATCGTATACAATATTGTCTAAAGCATAAGCTAATAATTCGCAATCAATAATCGAATTTTTATCAAAAACGTCGCGCAAGATTCTAGCTGCATCACATTTATCAGTTATACAATTTCTTCGTAAAATGGTTACAAATTGATTAAATTTCACATTTACCTCATTTGTATTTTGATACAGCTTGAAATATTCATGTTCGACGCAGTGCTCGAGTTCGAATAAGAAAAGTACGGTCGATGATTTCATATGCATGGAATTATTATGTAACGTAAGTTTAACAACATTCGCATCACGTATTTTTACGAGTTCTATAACTAGATCTTGAATCGACATTGATGAAGGTGCGGCTGGCTGCAGGAGTCGTTCGATATCCGCACGTCTTTCAATTAGCGCTGTCCACGTCGTATGAGCCAACACCATCTGATTTCCTCGGTTATCACCGAGAAGTAGTTCCACAAAGGACACAGGACCCACGCTGATTCCAATATCCAAATATTTATAAGCTGTTGATGTCAATGCGTATCGTCTGCCTAGTATACGAACCGCGCGACGCTCCAACGAGATGCTGTAGAAAAAAATAATATGATTACTTTCAAAATAATACAATTCGCAAAAAGATATAAAAAATATAAAGCTCTATAAATTAAACAAAACTTACTTGTTTTCACACGTTGGAGTTTCAACATCGGGAATCGGTACGTAATAATTCATACGTCTACTGCCACTGTTACCGCCGTTGCTTCCCTCAACGGAATACATTCTTTCTCTCGGTTATGAGAAGCGGACCGTTCGCACAAGCAGCCGATACGAGACTAATCGTATAAAATTAATCGAGTATACGCGGCAACTTCCAAAACTATGATGAAGAAGGGGGAAATTAATGTTTCTGTCACGCGCAATCAGAGCTCTGAAATTTAGGAGAGGGGACTAAGGTAGGATTTTTTTCTGTATTAAGACGTATATTCCTCCTCCCCTCTCCGCATGACATCAACCGCGAAACATGTTCAGACATGTTCGTCTAAACCTGATACCCCCCTCGAAGCTCTCGAGTTAGAATTCGTCACGTATACCTACTTATTGTTAATTTTTACACTATCGACTAAAGGGGAAAGGAAATTAAACATTGTAAAATTTATATTTTTTTATTTAAAAAAAATTACATCTCTCTCTGGCGCCGCGACCACCAGTTAAATATTTTCAATACATTTTGCAATGCGCAATTCTTAACATGTTTTTTCCACATCGCACAGTATTGGTAACATCTAGATTATTTAAAGATTCGACATCTTCGTAATCCGCATCCAAAGTCTCGATGATTAAGTTTTTTCTCGCGTAATTCTCGAGCAGATCCACCAGCCATTCTCGTTTCTGGCATCCCTTGACGTACACGAGAGTCGGCATCTCGTCGTCGTTGTCCTCTTGCTCACCGAGCACGGCCGATGTAATTAAACGTTTCACCATGCTGTACGGCACATTTCCGTCTTCCCATCGTAATCCATGGTGATTGCGAATCAACCAAGAAGCACATGACTTGTCGAATTTTGTAAGGAGACTCCACGGCATGGGGCATGTAAAGATGTGATGCGCCAGAACGGCCCCGTTTCTCAGCACCGCTACCTCCTTTACGACAAATTTCATCCCGACGATGAATCCTTGCAGATCGACGAACGTTGGCGCGATCATGATGCAACGAAGGAACGATCCGTACTGTATCACATCGCGATACATCTGTCTCTTTTATATCGAAATTTTTACCGACATTACAATTTACGTGAGTTTGCGCACTACGTTTGACAACGGACAGTATTCGATTACGCGGTCATGCAAGATGAGACAATAGCCGGTAGTATTTGCAGGCACGTTCTCTTTACAGTCAAATTCTATTCGCACATCCACGGTGGCGCTCTTGACGGACTCGTTTTGTCGGGAGCAATCGATGATGACGAAAGGTCCAAGCGTCAGGAATGTAGTCAAATTGAGAAACGTATCGTAGCGATCGTATCCGTAATAAGCTTTACGAAAACGCGCATACATATCATAAAGAAGGGCGTATCGATTTTTTTCAAAATCTAGATTTAAGTCATCGTATGGATAAGATTCAGAGTTTAGATAAAGCTTGATATTGGTCAAGTTACAGTGATTGAAATAGCCAATATTTTGAGCCATGATATTTTTGCTACCGGTCTGCAGCGCAAAGATAACGTATCGCGGTTTCTCTAACTGAGTCGCAGTCTTGACGGCCACGAATGCTTGGTCGTGCTCTGCAGCAGGGGGTACTCGTACAGATCCCACGAACGAAAACTGACACTAAGATATCGTCCGCTTCCCAAGGCCCGTAACATGGACAGTTTATTGACCTCGTTTAACGTAACGTGAGGCATTCGCCATTGTACTTTGAACAATTCGATTTCCGGCTCAGTCGCCGGATTTCCTATAATGCAATTGTTGTCGTTACGCGCTCGTATCAAAATTAATTCGTGACGAGCGTTAATAATCACGCGTTTGTAATCCTCGCAAAAGCCTAACAATGTGTAGAGCGGAACACAAAAATTGAAATATCCTTCCGAGCGGGTAGATAAAATGTCCTATCCAGCATTCCGCAACATCTCCGCCTTGTCGTACGTTATCGATACATAGTTCTTGAGAGTACTGGTTATTCTAACGTTTCTGCTGCGATCAATCTCCACGCCGTTGAGCTCGTATCGAATTTCATCGAACATGAACGCCATGCAATTAGTTACGTTGTCACAGACTCGTTATTCCTTTTATTTACCACCAATCTTCCTTCGACGTAGAGAAAGCTTTCGCACGGCAACGTGTATAAATCTTGTTGTTGTATGGGTATTCTTATCTCGTCGTTGTGTCCAAACGTCGTATTGGCGTACGGATTGTACGTGTGTGTTTCAATCTTGACGACACTGTCGTCAAAGATCGGTTCACCTCCAATGTTAAGGATATCGGCCATGCTTCCTCAGATATTTCGCACCGCGAATCCCAAAGATCGTAGAAATTCAACGTTCGATGCGGTGAGCTTCTTTCTCGTCTCTTTTTTAGCTCCACCGAATGTTGATCGGGTGATATCGTCGACCGCTGCCGTAAAGATATTCTTATCTCTCGCGTGCTCCGAGTTCAGTACGAGCATCTCATATGTCGTCCGCACTAGCGCGCGTTATCGCTGTCGCAGTCGTACGTGCAATCTGACGGTGATCTCTTCTCCTCGAAAATCAATCAATCGATCGTCCTGATCCACAACGCGAATCGTTAGGTCCGTAATGCTCCGTACGGTGATCGGCAGGTAAATGATCTGTGCCGGCGTTTCCGATATCTTATATCCTGGTGGCACGCTCGGTGAAAACTTGTGTATCGTGTGCACGTACTTGTCGTTGCTGTACGCGCCCGCGGTCACGTTACACTCTACGCGAATGATGTTTACGCTAATGATATTTATCGGTACGTCCGATTCGTACCATTGTCGCGGCTCCAGCACGCGATTCGTTGAAAATTCCAGCAGCGATCCAATGTTGTTCGGTTTGTTAAAGTTTACTCTGAAAGCGCACTTGATCTCGCTCTTCATCGTATTGTTGTTGGCACAAATAATCAACGGATAGTCTTCATCTTCGCCGACGTGTTTCTTTCTCGCGACATTATTGGATTGATCCCGTAAAATGACGCGTCTTAGATACGTGTTTATATCACGCAATTCGTACGATCCTTCGGGAATGGTGATTTCCTTGTCGTCAAAGTAGAATTTATTGTTCGAAGAATTCACGTTCGGTATCGTGTAATAGGTTTCAAAATTTGTCAGGCCGAGCTCGTAATCGCCATCGCTCAAGTCCACGGCGGGAACTCTTCGCGTACGCCACCCAGCGAGTACCCGGTCTCTCGGCGTTATCCAAATTCACGATACCACTCTCGTTTCGACGCACTCACTCTGTTGGTAAGGCAGTACGCATGAAAATACCTCTAAAATATGGAATGCGCATACGCTTTGCCAGTTTTTGTAGTTGTACGTTGGTTGTTACGCCCTTGGGAATTTTTAGTATCTCCGCGACTTTTTTTTCTTCTTCGATGCCACTCCTTGCCCGCGTTTGTACGGAGCGAGATAAAGTCCATGACCTTTCATGGCGCGATTTTGACGTTTCAATTCTTCCAGCTGACGCTGCGCGGCTTTGTTATCGTTCACGGCCTTTACGACTCCCGCCGCTCCGCCGACCAACGAGCCGAGAACTCCCAACAACGGTAGAATCGGTATTACGCCGCCTCGTTTCGCCACCGAAAGTATTCGCCTGTTCGATAGTCTCTTCTTCTTCTTCGTCTTCTTTGTTTTCAAACCCATACCGAATTTCGTCTTAGCCTTCATAGCCGCCCAGACGGCTGTAGCGGCAGCTCTCTCTCCGAAAGACGAATCTTTCGCGGTAATGCGTTTTCGCGTTTCCGCAGCGAGTATCTCGTCCGCCGCGTGTCTCTCGGCGAGATCATTGCTACACGAATAAGCTATGTCGTGCTCGCGACACGCCGCGTCTAATGGATTAATACCTTGATCGCCTCTCTCCAATCGTTCTTCTAAATGAGTGCCCGGGCCACAAAATTGATAGCCGGGAATATGCAATTCGATCGGAAGTGCGTTTATCGCGCGATTTAACAGGCCTCTACCAATTTTTTTCGTTGACATTCGCCGCAATCCTTTATCAATGGCGCGGGACCGTCGACGTGCGTTCGCTGCCACGGTTGATTGTAATGTTCGTAACAGCGATAGGTCTGAACCTCCAAATCCGCCTTTATATGTTCCGGAAGCTTGTCCCACACGCAGTGGATGTGATTGCCGCACATTTGCAACAGAACGGCTTTCGGCACAAATTGCAGCTGTTCGGCGCTCAAGTCGCAAATATCGGAAGGTCTCGACAGTAGGACGAACATCTTTGCTACTGAGCGATTCGCGGTTCCGCTCGCCTATAAATAGGCGTTCAAGTCAGCCAGAGAGTCGGCAGTGTGGAAAAAATGAGATTCGTGCGACAACCGTTGGCGATTCGCGTGACCAATTGCGACGACAGATTACGGTCGATGGGGGGCAATGCGGAGAAACGCAAGCACGGTACGATGTTACCGACTACTATACGCGCGATTATTTGCGGCCCCTCGAATTGCGGTAAAACCAACGTTTTGATAAGCTTGTTGGAAAGTCCGCACGGCGTACGTTTCGAAAACGTGTACGTATACTCGAAATTGTTGCAACAGCCGAAATATCGATATTTGGAGAATTTGTTGACATCGATCGACGAAATCGGCTACTTTACGTTCTCCAATAACAGTGACGTCATTCCACCAAGCCACGCGCGTCCAAACTCGATCTTCGTCTTCGATGACGTGGCGTGCGATAAGCAAGACGCGGTGAGAGAGTATTTCTCAATGGGCAGGCACTCGAGCGTTGACTCCTTCTATCTCTGTCAAACGTACGCGAGAATACCTAAACATCTGATACGCGACAACGCGAACCTGCTGATCCTGTTCAAACAAGATGGTACCAATTTGAAACACGTGTACAACGATCACGTAAACACCGACATGCCGTACGACGAATTTTGCTCGTTGTGCCACGATTGTTGGCAACAAAAGTACAGATTCGTAGTGATAGACAAGGACAGCGCGCTTTCGAACGGCCAATACAGAAAAGGATTTAACGTATTCGTGATATCGCAAAAGCGATCAGTCGTTGCCGATATCTCGTCGGAGGTGAAACGTTAGCGTTATAGAGACATCGACACTCTGCTTTGTTTTCCCCGCGATGGCCGCGATCAACGGGAGCGAGAATATTCGCGAACGCGAGAAGATCGTGAAAGAGATTGCGAAAACGAGTGATTCGATTCGCAAGAAACTTCGCGCTTTGAAGACCGGTAAGATCGAGAAGGACATTGAGTTGGACACGCACTTTAAGCCCCTCATCGGACCGCTGCAAAAGATCGTCGACAACTCGATCGCGGTGAAGAAGGAGGAGCCGGAAAGCGTCGCTGACGCGGGGATGGAAACGTTACCCGTTCAACAGCGCGAAGAGGAGGAGGAGGAGGAGGAGGATGCGATGTCGAGAAAGAGGAGACGAGATAGCTCCTGGTCGGATCGCTTCGGATCGACGCCGCTTAAATTTATTAAATCGAAGCGATTGAAAGTTGCTCCACTGGATGTACCTGCACTGATAACCTCTACACCGTCCGCGGCGACGCGAACCGTACAACGTACAAGTCTCGAATCACTCGCGAGCGATGATGATGATGATGATGATGATGATGTTTTTGAAAGCATGAACACAAGTAATCTCCAGACGTCCGTTCGAAAGCAGTTGCAGACAGCGGAGGGTCGAGAAATATTTGAAGAATCAAAGCGAGATCACTTGGGTTCGTTGGGCCAAAAGTACATCGGAGCTGCTTTGAGCGACAATCAAAAGGTTATAGACTACGTGTACGGCGTTTATTTGGACAACGATGGAATGATGCTCGGCAACAAACGTTTTGACGTGGACAAGGCGGATAACATAATTATCGGCGGCGTACGATATATCGGCACACCTGGTCTTTACGAGTTGATCTTCAAGAGTCATCCCAATGACGACATCTACACGGAGGACGATAAGCAAACGTACAAGAGCATCCTGTTGGAGACAAGTGCTCATAAACGCAATCACAATGCGCATGCTCCATTACTGGGCAATAGCGGATACAAGTATAAATATGTAATTGCACCGTTGATATCTATCGAATCCAGAAAGAAAAAATCTGGAAAGGGATTATCCATGCCTCGCGCAATGACGCTAACCGACAATAAGATCGACTACGTGCACTGGGACGACCCCAACGAGCTGGTGGATCGTCTCCGATTGCTCGACGCTTCGCGCCACGCTGGCAACAATGCTCACGACAACGAGATCATGTCGATCATCGAGGAACTTCACGAAGCCGGGCTTATTATAAATTAAACAATGCGTCGGCGAACCATTCAATCAGCATTGAAATGCCGATCAACAAGTTTGGCATATCGCTCGGAAGAGACGGGGCGGAACCGTACCATCGATGGAGCGGATTAATAAGAAATTTCGTGCGCGATAACGCTCTGTGTCGCACCGTTACGGACTTTGACGCAAGGTCGCGGAAGATTCGTCGCGTGGCGCAACCAGAGGCTGACGGTGACGCGGTTAATAAACTATACGTTGATCAATTCTTTAAAATGTTGAGCAATCAACGAAAAGAATCAGACGAGAAGCTGATTGCGTTCGAGAAGGATCTGCAAGCGTTACGGACTACGATAAACGAGTTTCGCCATTCGACTATCGTTGAATCAGACGCGACAACGAACAACAATGGACAAACGGTTCAGCAGAAACGACTATCGAAAGGCGGCGAGTGAAGAGAGGCAACGGTTAATTGACGACGGCGACAAACAGCAACGAACGATTCGAGAACGGTTGTCGGATGGCTGTTGAACGGCTCAAGAACGATTGTCGAACGGTTGTCGAACGGTTCAATCGCACGCTCAAGAACGACATGTGGAAGATGTTTACGCTCAATGGAAGTTACAAATGGGTCGACGCCTTGCCGCGACTCGTATCGGATTACAACGCGCGCAAGCATCGAACCATCAGCATGCGACCCGTCGCATGTTACCCCCGCGATCGCCGAAAAACTCTTGGCTACCGTATACAGCGCGATAAAAATCGCAGGCCTGGCAAAGTTCAAAGCGGGCGATTTTCGAAAAGGGTTAAACGCCGAATTGGACCACCGAGGTGTTTAAGATCGTTAAAGTGCAGCGTACCAATCCCGTAACCTATCTACTCGAGGACTATCGTGGAAAATCCATCGCTGGAGGGTTCTACGAACACGAGTTGCATCGCGCGACTTATCCGGACGTGTATCTCGTGGAGAAAGTACTGCGCAGGAGGGGCGACGAGGTTTACGTTGTGACAGGAGAATATAATCCTTCCCCTCGACATCGACACTCGACGTAATAACCGATCCGATAGGGCTGCCGATTGTCGTATTGCCCGCGCTGTGCGAGCGCCGAGACCCGAAAACCGCCGAGACAAAGGGCCAATAGCGTAGCCGCACGCGACGAAATATATCGACCGATAACGACTAGGATCGAAGGTGTGGTCGCGTGGTAGCAGGACGACCGAGAGATCGACGAAGGGAGACTCTCTCGTCGGTCTTCGGCGTGAACAGTCCGAATCATACATTGTCATATTAGAGCGTTAGAGAACTTGCTCGTCGGTCTTCGGCATGTAGGGTCCGAGTGATTTTGTCTGCCAGTTGAGAATACTGTAGAGCGTTGTGTTGTACGAGTGTTCCGAACAATTGTCAACGTGATATAGAGATTGTGAGCGGGCCGTACCCTGTATACGGTAGCAGTAACATAACCTGTATGTAAGTTTAATTAAATTAATACGCTTGTATAGCTTGTCTATCTCTCTTCTCTTGACTTTCGCAATATTCCTTGGGTCCTTGGGTCGCAATATTCGACGGAACTCCCCTTGAGTGTCTCATAATTAGTCGTGAATCAATAAACGTGAGTTTGTTAGTTCTCACAAAACTAACTGGCGCCCAATTGTCATAAAATATTAGTCAATTCTTAGAGCCCTGGCAGCCTTTGACCCAGGCCGCGCCAGGTGTCGGCGTTACACGCAAAATTAACTACTAATCTTCGTCAAAGATTTTAACGCCGGTCTCAACGTTAAATGGCTAGGATTCGATGGATCGCACAACTCATGGATACATAAAGAAAATATTATTTAATTCGTGCAAACTTTTTTTATTTCTTTTAACATAAAAAATATGCAATATGTAATACATATGTAAAGTGTTTGAGATATGAAATACACATAAAGTATGTGAAATACACACATGTGCAATATATTTATTAATATTCTTTCCAATACTGTAATATAATACAATACGTTACGTTATACTACATACATTCATACATTCATACATTCATACGTTATACGACATACATACGTACGACATACATACGTTACATACATATACTACTACATACGTTATACTATTACATACGTTATACTATTACATACGTTATACTATTACATACGTTATACTATTACATACGTTATACTATTACATACGTTATACTATTACATACGTTATACTATTACATACGTTATACTATTACATTTTATACATACGTTACAAAGGTATTCGATAATGTCCCCACGGTAACGTATCGGTCGAATCGGGTATAATGTATCGCTTGTCGTCGTACGGACTCAGAGCGATTTTTGTTTCGGACACGGTGTACACCTCGTGTAGTTCGGACCTTATGCAAGCCTGCTGTCGCGTCATTTCAATTTCGTCGCGCAGACACCGCGTGTAATCGTCGAACGTTATCGACCTGGCTACGACGTTGCTCTTAACACCTTTAGCCTTTTTCGTATCTTTCTTACCGTCCACTCGCAAGGCGTACATCTTTGGTCTAAGCCCGACAAATTCGGTCATGATCGCGCCGTTATTCTCGTCCTTCATCAAGCCCGGCACCTTCATGTTCTCGAGCGTTATACGCGTTATACGCGTTGTCGATCGCGTAATCGCTCGTGTCGAATTTAGTGATATCGCGTTTCATGTTCTTGTACACATCTTCGCACTCTACGTGATATATCAGACTGTACGTATCGGTGTACATAATTCTACACATGTCGCTATACAGGGGAGACATGTACTCGTAATGAAATTCGTACAAACATGTCTTGGATATATCGAGGATGCATATGCCGACGTAAATAGGTTTGTCAAATTTAACCTCGATTTTCGCAGTTCGACGGCTATCAGATTTTCCGAAAAAATGCTCCTGCTGTGAAAATTTGGTTTCGAGATCATTGCCTCCGCGCCGTATCTACCGTTCCACTTTGTTAATAATTTTACATCAACGTGATTTTGAACGTTCTCCATAGTTTTACCGAATACCGCGTTGTTTATCAATTTATACAAATTTTTCTCGAAATCGTTTTTGGCCAGTGTTCTAAATTTTGTATTGAGTTCGATGCGGAGCCATTGAGATTGAGCAAATTGTAATACGCGATGAATTTTTGTGACGCGAAGGCCGTGGCGCGTGCATTGCTGTAGGTTGCGGTAGTGTATGACATAACGCTTCTTATCGTACAGCGTGGCGAAAAGTTTTTCCTGTCGTTTGTCGGGCGGTTTATCGCCCGTCGGACAGAACGATAGGTCGGCGTGCGCGTCGTGTTTATTCTCCGGATACTCTGGATCGACTTCGAGAATGTAACCCGTGGGCGAATTAAAGCGATCGTGCTAAACTCGAAATTCGAGACGTCTTCGACCCATTGAAAATCTGCATAGGGCAATGGTTGACACATCGCCCAGCCGTACAAGTTGTTTACATCGAAATACATCAGGTACGACGATGGTTTCAATGGATCGTAAGATTGCATGTACCTGTTATTAGCCTGCGCGTATCTGCGGGAACATTGACTCAAACCGCGGCGTATACCGCGTTCGATAAACATGACCATGTCAATGTCGGTGAGCAGTTCGAAATTGATACGCGCATGCTTCAACATAGCGTCCCACGTAAAACCCGGAAGAGTGTAATAATACGCCGGATCGAGTCCGTAACTCGCGACGCAGTTATCGCGGAAATTTTCAAATATGTCGGCCAATAACAAGACATCGGTTTTGAGATATAAATCGCTGTATTCGCCCAAGGTTTGAACGGAGAACCGCTGCCAGACGTTCACGGCGTGCGCGTAATCGCTCTCAGATACGATGTCACCGGTCAAGGAACTGTAAAACGAGTCGCGCGGTGGTAAACACGAGTCTTTCAACTTTTCGACGCAGTCAATGTACTCATACGGAAATACACCTTTTTGTGTCAACAAATCAAAATTTTCTGTGGATAATTCACAAAATTCGCGTTGTACTATTCGCAGTTTATCCTTATCGAGGATGGATGCCAATTTTGCGAGACTGGTACTCAGAAATTTGTACGAGTCGATGAATCTTAATTTTATATCGCTTCGCGAATCTGATCTTTCGGCGGTATCTTTTACGTGTTTAGTGAATGAGATGTACTATTCCTTCGTGATTAGAAGTAAGTCTACACGTCCTTCGTACGCTGTAGCTACTTCCGTAATAATGAAATGCGCGTCGTAGCCCGATAAATTATGAAATACTACTGGAATGCAATGCGAATCTTTATAATTTAAATTACAGTTGGAATGCGCGGGACCTCTATGATTGCCGGTTAAATGACAATGATCGCGTACTCGCACGTCGTCTGGCTCGAACGGTTTTTCGCACACGTGACAGTGCGTCGCGCTCCGAAATATCTCCCACTCGTCTCGCGTAAAATCTGTCATGGGTACATTAGCGGACAAGATAGTCTTTACGTCGTGTGCTAAACGTCTTAGTTCCTCGGCGAACCACGCGACGCAATCCTTATCGCGACGAAATCGATACGCGGATAACGAGTCGTCGTACGAGCACCGCACGTAGTATCCTATGCTAAATACCTGATGATGTTGAGACCTGAACGTGGACGTTGTCGGATCCGCATCCGTTTTCTCGAGGGTACATTCCAGGTCGGTGTATACGACATATGGAAGTCGCTCTTTCCTGCTGTGATTCTTAAAACTCAGCCACTTGTCGTCCTCGCTCGGTAGTCGGATGGCACACTTGTTCATCTCTCGGCAGTCTACACCGTGGGCTTCCAAATTCTCGCTGGACCTGAAGTAGTGAAGACATCTGCAAAAAGAAAAACACAATTTTTGTAAATTATTATATTTAAAAAAATAAAATATTTTATTAAAAGGAGTATAGGTACTCACCGATCGCAAAAATATTTCCGACCATTGTGCCTGCTCAATTGCGAGCTCACGAGGCGGGATAGATTTTTTATCCACGCGAAATGTCCCACGTTGTCGTCTCGCGGGTCCTGCACGTACAGCAGATTTACGTGCTTTTCTCTCTTCCGGTCGGTAAGCCGTATCGGGAGAACGGTTGGCGTCTTCTCTCCCTCGATGGTATATACGTTGATCGACACGTCGTTGTGTCGTTCGAACTGTTTAATTTGACTCAAAGACATTGGAAACTCAATGTCTTGTAAATCTAATACTGTTGTGTAATGAGGGTACGAGGATTCCCGATATGTGTGTTCCTCAGCTGGATGCAAAGCAGCCGTCACTGACCACGCGAAGCACGCATTGTCCGTAGATTGCACGTTGATCATCGCTCTTTTCGATTTAATTTCTTGCGGTAAATCGATGTAACATCCCGCGCGCAAAGGATTGTACTTGTTCACGTTCACTGTCAAATTGAGTATACGCGAAAACGCCCACCCGCTGTCGCGTTCCTGAAACTCTTCGAGGGACGATAAAGTAGGCTCGATAACGTATAGCTTGTAACACTCGCGCACATCGGACCGATCGGACGAACGAAAGAGTTCACAGTTTCTCGTGTTGATACTTTTGTTCGCACGTTTGTCACAAACTCACCGTTTATCTTTACACTTACGTGTCTTTGCATGACGTTTTGCACATGATCGAGCACGATGACTTCAGCATCTTTGAGAAATTTTTGCGGTTTGATGTGATTGATATTTATCACCGCACCGTTCAATACACGGCTTTCGAACGCGGTATCGATCTCTCGCCAGACGAGTCTTTCCGCGTTATCGTCACTACTAGTGCCCGCCGCGTACTCACCACCAATATGTACGAACCGTCTCTGTAATAGAGTCTTCGCACCTTCGAGTCGCGCGATTCTTGCCACTAAAGATTGTCTGTGTCTCGGATTGTCTGTTTCGCGGATTGAGAGCCGCGGACGCTTGGCACGACAGTCTTCTTCGAGCTGCTCGATAAACTCCTCGCATTGCTGTGCCCATGCAAGATATTCGCCTAAGATAGCGATTTGGTTGGATCCTTCCAACAGGTCGCGTTCCGTTTCATCGAGATGTTCCATGTTTTTTTAATACTGTCTTTTTCACACTATTTTTTTATATCACGTCACATTCTTCGATGGAGCACTTGCACGTGACTCGATCACACGCTGAACAATATCGTTTGTAACATTGAATGTCATAGTGCGCATGCATAAAATGATAAGGACTGAAGTAGGGGGCATTAAAGTGATTAATTTTCCAATTATTAATATCATCATGGTCGCGTTCATCAGTTCTTTCAAGCATCAATAGATGATTAGGATCATTGATGCCATCAGGGTACATATACATACGTACCGAATTGTTCATCACCAATAATTCAACGTACTTCCCAATACCTGTATGAATCTGAATGTATGTTGCTTCGCAACCATCCTCGATCTTCCGAATAATTGCAATCGCCCAATAGTGGTACTCCCAACAGTGCGGTTTAACGTAATATCGACTAAAACTGGCCAAGCGAGTTTCCTCGACAACGCACTCGTCCCGCAGCCGTCGATACACTTTTCGTCTCACGTTAGAATTCCAGTCATAAGGATACTCGGTTTCGATGACGATTCTTTGTCTAACGATGCGTTCAGTGGTTCCGCGTATACCGAGTTCGCGATCGCAAAGAAACTGCACCGGTGATATTCGTTGCACATCCCTCAATCTTTCGTCTGGCACATCTTCATCATTCTTCAAAGCATCGGTGATATCGTTTATTAAATAGTGATCATAGTACATATGGTCCCTAGAGCCTAAAGAGTTTATAGAGTACTCGTTAAAATCATTTGTCCATTCCATGTTGCGCACATTATATAATGTCCCACTCGCGATAATGTTTTTTTATCACTTCATGCAAATCGGGTACATGTTGCATGGCAATATTTGGTACAATGGAGTGCGACAATCTCCGCAAAATCGACCATTTATTACGTTGTACGGCTCGCTAACATGCCTTCGAAACACAAATATATGCTCACCAGTGTCTGGTACAGCGATCATACACGAAGTACACAGTTTATCCGAACCGTATATATAATAAAAATAAATCGCGCAACACTTCGTACGTCCATGCAACGCTAAAAATTCGGGACGCGACACTATTTTTTTCATAACTTCTTTACGCTTATCGTCTTCATCGCTGTTATAAGCGCTGTCCGGTGACAATGGACGATCTTCGTCGGATGAATCTACACCCATTATTACCTCGAAATTATTGTCCATCTCGCGTGCAAATCGGGCATATATTACATGGAAATCTCATATACAATGCTTTATGACACTTTGAGCAGGCGCTGACATGCATCGTACGGCGTAAATCAACGAGGTGTTTTCGGACAGCGTACATGTGCCCGATATCAAGGTCCGATACAGCTCTCATGCACGAAGGACATAGTGCAAGTGCACCACCCGTTGAATAATAAAAGTATATTACGCACTGTTTCGTATGTAAATTTAGTTTAATGATTTCCGAACGCGGCACTATTTTATCGATGACTTCTTTATGATTGTCGTCTTCATCACTGAAATAATCACTGTCGTCCGTTAACGCGCGATTCTCGTCTATATCCATATCGAAATTATTGTCATCTCCTTTATCGTAAGAAATATTCCTCTGTATTGAATACTCGGCACAAAAAAGATGCAAAATAACCGCTATACTTTTTTCCAATCGATATACCGACGCGTAGACTTTCAAATCATAGACTGCGATTTTGACTCGCTTCATTCTTCCTTATATACTTTTTCTATCGCCTTTTCCTCTCGTTCCAACTAGAGCATCGCGTATCGTTTCTTCTTCTGTTTTAATGCATGGTGTGCATACACTGCAGATAAACAATATCTCCCATAGAAATTGAGTCGCGTTGCTGCGCTTATACTGTCTAGTGTTTATAAAATCTAGCAGCCTGTCATCGGCACTCGCCTTTGTAACACGCGACGCCATAACCGAATGGCGCCGCGAAACCCCGATAAGCGGCTCTTCCTAGAAAGAACAATAAAAAGGAGAGACCGCGACGGTTGGATCGCCTAAAATTTTTGGTCAAGTACCTACGTCGACCATCGATGCTCGCATCTGCAGTGCGAGATGATATTCGTTTATAAATTCTGTCATCGACGTTCGTCGATACCCTAATGCCCCCCCCCCTACGCGCTTGATAACTCTTCCTACAAAGAAAAATGAAAAGGACACCGACGTCACGCTAGTCGCAGGTCATAAATTATAGCCGCCTGTCATAGGCGCTCGCTCGCATCTGAAGTGTGAAATAATATCTGTTTATAAATACTATCGGCCGAACATCGACGCGAGATGACATTTGTTTATAGAACATGTCCCGACGCGCTCGCCGAAACCCTATTCCCCCCCTTTCCTAGGACCCCTCGCCCTCGAGTTCCACCCCCTCCCCCGCCCCGCTCCCCCTCGAAGCGCACGCCGAAACCCTGATCCCTCCCCCCTTCCCTAGGACCCCCTCGCCCTCGAGTCCCCCCGCCCCGCTCCCCCCTCGGAGCACCCGGCCTAGCTCTCTCTATATCACCCTACTAACACGCGCTAAATCGAACGCAGTCATAGAAAACTTGTGAATGTGAAATCACGAATTCTACGAACACGCGGATTAAATGTGTAACAGCAACAGAATAAAAAGGCTTCGTCAAAGAAAACAAATTCTGTGATACCATCGAGGATAATAGGTATTATTATATTATTTTATTTAAAAAAAAATATATCTGTTTCATTGACTACAATTGTAACCATTAATGGTTATAATTATATCTAAATTTTGTATCATAAAATATGTTCTTATATTTTCATATAAAATATTAAGCAATAATAATGTATCATTTTTTCCTAATAGGTAATTATGGATACGAATATGATAGCAATATCTGAACCAACACATGCTGCTATTCGTTTCTATTCCGATGAAAGGAGAAAAGTTGAGATCATATCTACCAAAGATATAGAAAACTTTAATGGGGAAAATTGTTCCAATGAACCATATTATGTAAAAAGATATGATAATCAGAAGAACAATTTTCATCTATCACCAGCTGAGGTATTATCTGTCGGAAGTAAGTGACAGCCATTAATATAATATGCTTATAATTAAAACACTTCTTTATGTTTTCTTCATAAATATAAGTAAAAGTAATTAATAATAAATCTTATAATGGTGTTTATTTAATTCTTTGATTTAAATTTTGAGAATGTTATCAAAAAGCTATGAGTCTGAAATGTATTTAATCTATACGTAGCATATTTTAAAGATTTACTTTCTTATTTGTCATTAGTAATGACTCATTACTTCTAAGAGTTGTTAAATATTTTTTTATATTGATATCTCTTTAAAAAATAAATAAAATTCTAAAATCAGTAATAAGTTTTGTAAATATCAGTAATTTCAGTTTATCTCAGCTACTTACATTTATATATTACATATACAAAAATATTAGTTGTCCGCAAACTTTTATAAATTGTAATAAATAATTATAAAATTCATGAAGTAAAAAACATGCATTCTTTATGAAAAATAATTTTTTTTCAAGGTGAAGAACATTTATTAAATAAAAAAGGGAGATATAAATTTTCAAAAACACGCCATAGTGATGCTCTTCAACAACTGCGATTAAAAATGAAAGAAAAACAAAAAACATCAAAAAAGAATATCAAAGTAAGTGTTTAAGGTAAAATGATCATACAAGTACATTAAATTCTTCATACATGTTTTAAGGCTCCTGGTCCCTCGCCGACCATATTGAAATTGTAACGTCAGAAGCGAGAAATTACACGAAAATTACATTGCAATGTATTGTCAAATAAAAAGATATTTTGATTAAAACACACTGTAGGTCGCTATAGCACACTGTAGTGTGTTAAAACGATTTGTAGTGTGTTTTTATTGAAAGATTTCTTTATTTTACAGTAGTTTGCAATTGTCACCGTAAAATTTCTTGCTTCTGACATCACGTTTCAAAATGGCCGCGGTCGGTACCCAGGAGCCTTAAAAGTTTTTACATTTTTTTAAAGATAAACAATTAACTGTTTCAATTTGATTTTTATTTACTCAAAGAATTCTTTAAACTTTGTAACGGCCTGACTTTAGTATTGAACGCGGACTGGTTCGTCGGATCGGGAGTTCGATGAAAGGCCGAGAGACAATAATCAGTTGGTATTTCACACGTGTTATTTATTTTAGTTGACTCGGGGTCGAGATTACAGACAATGATTGGCGGAACGCGGTATATTACAACGGTCGGTAGTGCATGTGCATTCGGGCGCTAGGCGGAATACGACGGGACGCGGCTTCACAGATAATCGCGGAACGTGGTATATTACAACGGTCGGTAGTGCATGTGCACTCGGTACACTATGCGGAATAGGACTGGACGCGGCTTTACGGATACTAGCGGGACGCGGTATGTTACAACGGTCGGTAGTGCATGTGCACTCGGGCGCTAGGTGGAGTAAGACGGGACGCGGCTTCACAGATAATCGCGGAACGCGGTATATTACAACGGTCGGTAGTGCATGTGCACTCGGTACGCTATGCGGAATAGGACTGGACGCGGCTTTACGGATGCTAGCGAACGCGGTATGTTACAACGGGCGGTCGTGCATATGCACTCGGTTCGGCGAAATAATACGGAGCGCGATATGGATAGCGGAGGAGTGCGGAGTCCCGGGGTCACGGCAGCGAGAACCCTCGCGGCGAGGCTGAGCACGCTCGACCTCGTTGAGCCGTGGCCGTCGGGAGCAAGTGGGCTGGAGTTCGGGGACACTTGAGAACCCTCATTCGAGGCCCACACTCTGGACCTCGTTTTGCGTGTCGCCCTAGGAGCTGGTGGGTAGGCTTCGTCAGGAACAGGCGGAATGCCGTGGTATAGACGAAGTGCCGTCTCGCCGCGCGTGCCGGCTTATATACCGCTCGGCGCGGCGAGTTCGGCAGGAGGGAGGCCGATCGTCAGGCGTGCCGCGTGGTGGTGGGAGCGGCGCGATCCCGCGCGTTCGTCTTCGGCGGGGATCGGCTCCCGTCGGCGCTCGTCGGCGTCGTGCGGAAAGGCACCGGTGCGGCGGGTTTCCCGCGCACACGGTGCGTTTCAAAGGTTTAAAAAGGTGGGCGCACCGCGCCCTGTCCTCGCCCGACGGAGGGTCGGTCGGACGGCATCCGGCGGGTGGTGGCCAGGAACGATGCCTTGGCGTAAGGGGCGCATCGTTACAACTTTACTGTACACACGGCGTCATTAATGCCTACACCTCTGAAGTTGGCCGTATTCAGAGTTTATCTTTCACCTTCTACTGCCTTTCTATATATTTGACAACGTAAAAATTAATTTTGTTTAAATTTCAAAAAGTTTTCATTAATTTAAATAATATGTTAGTATT
The DNA here is from genome assembly GCF_030848795.1 of Temnothorax nylanderi. Lineage (NCBI taxonomy): Eukaryota > Metazoa > Arthropoda > Insecta > Hymenoptera > Formicidae > Temnothorax > Temnothorax nylanderi. Next base: position 105,333 of record NW_027249355.1, on the reverse strand, counting down.
ATTGCTTATAAATTATGAAACAGAAACTAAAAAAATTAGGTAAAGCACATAATGGGAAACAGCAACTAGAAAAATTTTTAAGTAATAGAAAATGTTTAAATCCACTATCTGACAATGATGAAGATACAACAGATCATTCTACACACGAAATATCACCACAACCTGGGCTTTCAAATAAAACGCAATTCAAAAAATGTATTGTACAAAGTCCTTGCATAATGTTGAGGACCTGTCTTCAGAAGATGAAAATGATCAATCAGTGGTACAGTTATTGTTACTGATATTGTCGTTGCTATTGAAATCTCGGAAAATTGTGACTTATATTTTTATCAATTACTATCTAAAGCTTACATTTTCATTTGTTATTATTTATTCTAGATGTTACAGAAAAAACGACAGAATTTAGAGAGAACAAAGACTAGTCCGCCGTGTAGAAGCAGACATTCCGAAGATGAAAGTGACACAGAAAATAACGAGTCAGGTAATATGTTAGCAAAACAATCGCGAATATTTGAAAATCAAGAAGGTGATACAAATCACAATGACAATCAGAGTATAAACCATGATAGAACATCATCACCTGAATCTCTTCAAAGTTATATCTAAGAAATTATAAAATTAAATAGATGTCTTTTTAATTCATTTCGAATAAGACTAAACTGAATAATCTGTATTAATAGGAATTACTGAGACTCCACGATATAGATGATTCAGAAGAAACAAGGTTTACCGATTAAAATTACAAGGTATATTTATTGAAAAAATTTTTTAGATATATATTGGTTGCGGAAAAATGATAAATTTAGCTTTCTGGGAATATATGAAACATCGAGGTCATTGGGTATTTCTAAGAGAGTTGTTGGAAATTTTGTGGGCAAGAGAAGCATTGGTAAATCGTTGTTTCAAAACATCAAGGATAACTACCGAACTTGAAATTCCCCCGTGGCCCTCGGCGGGGGAACAGGTGGAGCGTGGAAAGGGAGGAAAAGAGTACCGGAAAAAGGTTATATAAGGGAGAGAGAAGGTGGAGGAAGCAAGGTAGGTGTGAAGGAAGCCGAAGAGAGGTGGAGTAAATGGAGACGAGGTGGAAAACACAGCTGGACGGCGGAAATCTGGTGGAGATGAGGATGCCCGAGAAAGAGGTTAAGTTAACGGTGAGCTTTGGCGAAGGAGGAGATGGCACAAGAGGCGAGAGCGACAGAAGGAACTAAGGCGGATGCGCAACACGCGTCGACGCAACGTGTGCGACGGATATGCGGCGAGATCGAAGGAGAGGATCGATAAGGAAAGGGGAACATGTGAGAAGCACACGTGGCGGCAGTAAAGGCGAGCTGTGGGAAGAAGCGAACACTAGTAGAAAGTAAGCGGTGATTACCGAAAGAATTGTTTACGGAAGGAGTAAAGGTAAAGATAGGCAATAAAGGTGAAAGAGAGAGACAGACGGAGGACTTGAAGAGGAGAAGAATGCAAGAGAGTACAATGATGTGCTAAACAGGGAGAATAAGCAGTAAACTTTCGTTTACAGATATCGCAAGAGGAAAGGAAAGGAAAGATGGACGGGAAAGTGGAATGTAGAGGAAAAATAATAATTGACAGGGAGGTGATAGAGAAGATAGTGGAGGGACAAGCAGCGAAAATGATGAAGGACGTTAAGGAGGAAATAAAAGAGCTGAAGGAGGAGGTAGAGAGGATGAAAAGGAAAGTATATAGAATGGAACAAAGTGCAGGTAAAAGGAAGAGGGAAGAGAGTAAGGAGAGAAGGGACAAGGTACATAAGAGAAAATGGTGGTATGAAGATAACGAAGCGAACGATGATGAAAAAAGAAGGAAGAATGTAATAATTAGGGTCGAGAAGGAGATATGGGGAGGAAGTAACACAAACTGGAATAAGGTGAAGCAGCTATTTACAGATGGACTGAAGGTGAAGGTGGAGGTGAAGGAGGTGAACATGATTGAGCAAAGAGGAGAATGGATAACAATTCTGGTAAAGATGGGAAGTGAGGAGGATAAATGGAAAGTACTGGAAGCAAGAAGGAAAGAAGGAAGTAGAATGAAGGTGAAAATAGACGAGGACAAGTCGGTAGAGGAAAGGATCAAAGAAGGAAAGGAGAGGGAAAAGAGAAGGGAAAGGAGAGAGGAGGAAAGTAGGAGGGCAGAGAGGTCGGCAGAGGACGAGATCGCGGAGAAGATGGAGGCTAAACTTTTGATGGACTCGGACGAGGAAGAAGCGGAACAAAGGGAGGGACCGGAGGGAAGGCACTGGAGGGGGTAGGGAGGGTAAATGTAGTGGTGTAAGGTCGCCCAAAGGCCAGATTTCGAATAAAATTAAGATATGTAAATGTATGTGAATATTGGGTTACGGGTCTATATGTAAAGGGTTGGGTACGTCCCTGTAAAACGCCATGTAAAAGGTGCGAAATAATGGCTAGATGTATAATTATGTTAAAGTTTTTGTAAAGGTTTTTGAGAACGTTTTTGACTAAAAAAAAAACGCCTTTCCAACCCCGGAAGGGGAGTGAAATAAAGATTAATTGAAAAATTGAACTACCGAACTTGAAAATAGGTCTCCTAGAAAACGTTTCACTCCTGAAAAATATAGTATTTTACGACGTAAGTATTATACATATAATAATCATGATTTGAAAATAAAAATAATTATTGATTTCTTTTTTATTGTTTAGGCCTATTTAAAGATTATCTAAATAAAACTTACGGACATACAACGAAGAAAGCAAAAATTATAAGAGACTTAAACAAACAGATTGGTTATAAAATAAGAAATCTTCGTAAATCACTTTACAAAGTCACATAAAAGTTGTTTTTCATTATTATTAAGTACTTTTGTTATGCTGAGTCATAAACAATTTTTTTAAATATAATATTTTATATTAATGTTAAATCATTATAAAATGTTTTGCGTTTGAAAAATTTAATTAAGGTTTCAGTATTTTAATGCTTAACGCTTGGAGAATAGTTTTATCCATTTTCGAATGTAGAGCGAGTTTGTCGATCTGGATCCTCAATTTATCTCGCAAGTTTAAAAACTTTAGATAAGGTTTACTAATGTAATTTAAATATTATTACTGTGATATAATATGTATCATCTCAAAATGTACATACATATTATTTAATAAATAATATTTAAGGTAATACTTAAGGAGAGCTCCCTCCTCACCGATTTCGCTGAATTTAGGCTTAATCGACGCGTTTTTGCACAAAACGAACGAATCTGGCAGAAAAAAGTCTCTCTCTGCCCCGCGAAGCGAGATATTAACTGTTAAAGTTGACGACTATCAGGTTATGAAACCTGTTATACCGACGCTATGTAGCGACTGGTTTTGCACTTGTTTGAAACATACATTGTTTTTTTACATATTTTTTGCTGGATTTTTTTTATAATGTGTTTTTCGGCATCGAAATATGCGATTACTTGTATTAATTATTAATTTATCACCACATTTTGAACACTGTATTTCTTTATTTATTAAATAAGGCTCGATATATCCATTAATAATCATATTACTGTGTTTCGTTAACCTCAACGCTTAATATCTGTAACAGAAATAATTTTTAAAGCAGAGAATAGTTGGTATATGAAAAGTACACATAAATATGTACTTTTCATATATCAACTATTCTCTGCTTTAACTAAATTATTTATGTTTCGTTAACTTAAACATTTAATATCTGTAACAGAAATAATTTGTTAAAGCAGAGAATAGTTGGTATATGAAAAGTACATATTTATATGTACTTTTCATATACCAACTATTCTCTGCTTTAACAATTTTATTTCTGTTTCGTTAACTTAATTTAAAAAAAGGTAAAGAAAGGCGCCAAGTACACGCATAGTAGTGTATATGTTGTTACCTCAAAAAAAAACAGTGGTAATATTATACCTCAAAAAAATCTAAGTAACAAGTGGTAGACGTAATCTTTGTATCTCGAAAAATCTCGAAAAAACCTAAGCAGTAGTATCTTTACCTCGAAAAAACCGAAGTAACAAGTGGTAGACGTAATCTTTGTATCTCGAAAAATCTCGAAAAAAACCTAAGCAGTAGTATCTTTACCTCGAAAAAACCGAAGTAACAAGTGGTAGACGTAATCTTTGTATCTCGAAAAATCTCGAAAAAACCTAAGCAGTAGTACCTTTACCTCGAAAAAACCGAAGTAACAAGTGGTAGACGTAATCTTTGTATCTCGAAAAATCTCGAAAAAACCTAAGCAGTAGCATTTTTATTTCCAAAAAATTATAACTCAAGTGATACACATGACAAAATAATTACGTTACCTTATCAAAGATGAGTCGCGCTTCAAGTGATCTATTACAATTACAAAAAAGAAATGATATCTCTTTTTAAATTACAGCGCCAATTACAGAGAACATACACTGAGAAAAAAAGTGTCAATCCCAAGAAATATTTAGTCCGATACGTTCAACTAAACATTTTAGTTACTTAACTAAACATTAGGTGAATTAATTAATTCTTGATTAAACGAAATAAATTGTTGAAACAACTAATATTTAGTTAACTAACTAAAATGTTTAGTTGAACGTATCGGACTAAATATTTCTTGGGATTAACAATTTTTTTCTCAGTGTATTTTTCGAGATACAAAGATTACGTCTACCTCTTGTTACTTAGGTTTTTTCGAGGTATAATATTACCACTGTTTTTTTTCGAGTTTAAATACAAAGTTTATTTTCAATAGAATAAAAGATTGAATCATGAAGAATTACAGAGGTAACAGTACAAAATACAAATATTTTATTAAAATATTTAAACCCAACAAGGGAATACAAGGTATTTAAATACAAAGTTTATATATGTATTTTAAAAGATTTAATCGCATCGCAAAGAATTACAGAGGTAACAGTACAAAATAAAAATATTTTATTAAAATACATAACTTTTTCTTGTCAAAAAACTTGGCGCTGCTAGAGAGAGAGAGAGAGAGAGAGAGAGAGAGAGAGAGAGAGAGAAAGAGAGAGAGAGAGAGAGAGAGAGAGAGAGAGAGAGAGAGAGAGAGAGAGAGAGAGAGAGAGAGAGAGAGAGAGAGAGAGAGAGAGAGAGAGAATTATTCGAAAGAGAGAGAGAGAGAGAGAGAGAGAGAGAGAGAGAGAGAGAGAGAGAGAGAGAGAGAGAGAGAGAGAGAGAGAGAGAGAGACCTTTTACAAATGTAAATATTATTCTATACTTATTTTATACTTAATTCTAATCGCTTTAAAAATATAAACTTATCCTATACTTAATCATAAGCCGCATTATTCACCGTCTCACACACACACACACACACACACACACACACACACACACACACACACACACACACACATCCACACCCACATCACTCGCTCGCATATACACACCACGCTGACCTAATTTTCAGGTCTAGCAGCGCCAAGTTTTTTGACAAGAAAAAGTTATGTATTTTAATAAAATATTTTTATTTTGTACTGTTACCTCTGTAATTCTTTGCGATGCGATTAAATCTTTTAAAATACATATATAAACTTTGTATTTAAATACCTTGTATTCCCTTGTTGGGTTTAAATATTTTAATAAAATATTTGTATTTTGTACTGTTACCTCTGTAATTCTTCATGATTCAATCTTTTATTCTATTGAAAATAAACTTTGTATTTAAACTCGAAAAAAAACAGTGGTAATATTATACCTCGAAAAAACCTAAGTAACAAGAGGTAGACGTAATCTTTGTATCTCGAAAAATACACTGAGAAAAAAAATTGTTAATCCCAAGAAATATTTAGTCCGATACGTTCAACTAAACATTTTAGTTAGTTAACTAAATATTAGTTGTTTCAACAATTTATTTCGTTTAATCAAGAATTAATTAATTCACCTAATGTTTAGTTAAGTAACTAAAATGTTTAGTTGAACGTATCGGACTAAATATTTCTTGGGATTGACACTTTTTTTCTCAGTGTATGTTCTCTGTAATTGGCGCTGTAATTTAAAAAGAGATATCATTTCTTTTTTGTAATTGTAATAGATCACTTGAAGCGCGACTCATCTTTGATAAGGTAACGTAATTATTTTGTCATGTGTATCACTTGAGTTATAATTTTTTGGAAATAAAAATGCTACTGCTTAGGTTTTTTCGAGATTTTTCGAGATACAAAGATTACGTCTACCACTTGTTACTTCGGTTTTTTCGAGGTAAAGGTACTACTGCTTAGGTTTTTTCGAGATTTTTCGAGATACAAAGATTACGTCTACCACTTATTACTTCGGTTTTTTCGAGGTAAAGATACTACTGCTTAGGTTTTTTCGAGATTTTTCGAGATACAAAGATTACGTCTACCACTTGTTACTTCGGTTTTTTCGAGGTAAAGATACTACTGCTTAGGTTTTTTCGAGATTTTTCGAGATACAAAGATTACGTCTACCACTTGTTACTTAGATTTTTTTGAGGTATAATATTACCACTGTTTTTTTTCGAGGTAACAACATATACACTACTATGCGTGTACTTGGCGCCTTTCTTTACCTTTTTTTTAAAAAAGGTAATTTTGTACAGATATCACGCCTTTTTGTAGTATTACGCATTTTATAAACAGTATGTACAGGGTGTTATTTCGAGGTATAATACTAGCACTTTGTTTTTTTCGAGGTAACAACATAATACATATATACTACTATGCGTGTACTTGGCGCATTTTTTTACCTTTTTTGAAAAAGGTAATTTTGTACGGATATCACGCTTTTTTGTAGTGTTACGCATCTTAATCTTAACAGAAAAAAATTACACCTTATAAAGAAATGTGTCTGAAGTTGTTAATATATATATATATATATATATATATATATATATATATACATTGCCGGACATTGCTTTTATGTAAAATATGCATCTATATTATGTTGCTTGTATAAATTATTTTTTATCAACTTTTTCCAAAAATAATATATAAATACCTTTAGCACCTGTAGGCCATCGTTTCCTTTCTATAATTTTTCCATCATCAAATTCAATCCAAAATGTCTTTTCTCTACACATACTTGTATAATGACCATCTTCAATAGATGTACCCTGATGAAATATAGTATTTATTACTTTATACTGCTGTTTAGCTATCGATATCTTAGTCGTTGGTATGGCAGTTAAATTAAATGTCTGTGGTATTTTCACTAATTTATTATCCTGTGACGAGAACAAAATTAAATGAATGATAACTATTTCTTTCGTCAACGTTAATTCATTTCTAAATACTAGATTTCCTGCACAAGATTGGCATGTTTTTCCGTATAATGGACCCCAATTTAAAAATGTATCCTTTAATAAATTATTAAGATTATAACTTTTCTTCTTCAAATTATTAATAGAAATTGGAACAACTATGTTGTTATCAGTAATAATTTTTGTCGTATAACCACATGAGTTGCTAATGCACTTAGTAGTACAAGTAACTTGATGTCCGACCAAATTTCTTATGTAATTATATTTTGTGCAAATGGCAATAAGAAATTTAAGAGCGTCTCGCTTTGCCGGTTTTTCATCACGACTCGTAAAGCGCTCTCCTAAATCTGTCCGTATCGCATCAGCATTCAAATTAGGTAATCGTTTGTCATATTTATGCGCTAATATACTTAAATCATCTTTATCAACTTTAAGCAACACTTTCCTAATAATACTTGACTGCAAGAAACATTGTATTACTGAATTTGCGTAACATGAAACTCCATCTTTATTTTGCAAAGCAGGTATCGGCTCAGCAATACTTTTTCCAGCTTGTTGGTCTGACTCTTGACCGGCATTGATTATTTTCGACAATGTCCACGGAACATCTTTTACTTTTCGAAAACGTTTTTTCGAAATAGTAATCGTTTGTGCTTGCGGTAGAAATTTTCGTTTTAGCCGATTATATTCGGTAATAGCTCTTTCACTTGCCGTTACAGATGAAGGATCAAAGTTAATTAAATGCAATCCATCCAAAGAGGTTACTCGGGATAACGCAACATATACCTGACCACAACTAAATATAGAATTGCCTATATCCATAACAGCGTTTCGCAAGGTTAATCCTTGACTTTTATGAACGGTTATGCCATAACTGAGAGTTATGGGAAATTGTTTTCTGATAACATATGCTTTCTCCATTACTTTAAACTTGACACTTACTCTTTCAATAGAATACTCCAAACCAGACGGTAAGAGAAGTTTAATCTTTTCTACAGAATCGGTAGATATATCCTGCACAACAGAAATAACTGTAGCAATTGTACCATTTACGAGGCCCAAAGTGACATCAATATTGCGTCTTATCATAACTTTCGCTCCAATTTTAATTGTAATTTGTTTCAAAAGCCCAGCTGTATTAGTATCATCGTCTTCATTATCCGTCAATCGCTTTTGTACTGTTCGTTTAATATATTTATCACAGTCAACCGTATCTTCAGCAATTAATAATATTTCTTTCGAAGCAATACGACTTAGCATTGCAGTGTTAAGAACATCGCACAAATAACGAGTAGGCAGTAAACAAACAGTATCAGGCGGCAAATTATCAATAAAATTACACAATTCGTATAATCTTGCATCGAAAGACTGACCTTTCAATGATATTTTTCTTTTCTCGAGAATCTCAGAATCAGAAGTTGTCAATAAACCAATACGAACTCTCGAGAGTAATTCACGATAAGATCTATCTCCTTGCTGACGCATATTGATCGTCAATTCATCATATTGAAATTTTTGCCACAACCATTCCTCAGGAGTAGTCCCCACACTGCCAATATATTTATCAAATTCTGCTTTTAATAGTGGAACAAAGATAAAATTTTCACGTACAGGAGGTAATTGAAGCAGATCTCCAAATAAAAGAACATGCTTTCCACCAAAGAAATCGTCATCCATGGTATCAAATATTTGACATAGTCGTAAATGTATATACATGAAAGTTAAATTAGATATCATTGACACTTCATCAATTATAATAAGACTAACATCTTTAAGATCTGCCCGTAAAACTTTCAAAACGTGATCAGATAATAGTGTATACTTAGGAGACTGATCACCATGTTCAACAGGTAACTGGTATTGCCTGTGATTTGTTAAAGCAGCGATATTAAACGCCGCTATACCAGTAGGTGCTGTTACAGCAGTATCCTTGTTGAGATTTTGTTTTATCCAGCATTTAATTGTTTTAATTAAGAAACTTTTACCAGTACCTCCTTCTCCGCTAACGTATAATAGTAATTGTTTAAATTGTTCATCATCCGGCGATATCGTTACGGCGTTGATCACTCTGTCAAATATTCTTCTTTGATCTGCGTTCATATTTGAAATCATTTCAGATACATCGATTTCCTGATCTAATTTGTCACCAAGATCCTTAAAATCTTGCATCGCTTCACCAGCCTCAATATTTTGAACACCTATTGGATTATCGGGATCATCTTGAGACTCATGCTGTTTTTCCAAATCATTTAAATATTGGTCAACTAATTGCTTCGCAGTTTCAAATGCTTTTTGCACTTCCTCTAATTTTTCATGATATTGCAATGCTTCCGTAAGATATAACTTTCCCTTGTGAAATGCTTCTGTATATGTATCACATCCATCTTTAAGATCTTCTATTTTCCGCCACGGTTTAAACATGAGCAGTAATGAAAAGAAATAATTTTCCGGCTGCGTATTGACATTATATTTATAGTGATTAATAAGACATCCACGCTGTCGCCGTTTTAGATAATAACCATTCTCCATCGTGTAGTATTCAATATTTTTACCTCGTGGTTTATTTTTCAAAATATCATACCACTGTACAAACTCATATAAAAACATAGATTCCAATTCTTTCGGTCTCCGTGGATAATGTTCATCTATTATAGATGGACAAAATATATTTGTAGAATCTCCGTCAAGAGCTTCAATTTCCTTATAAGTTTTAACTTTTCTACGTCTTATCTGATTAACATCTAACCATTTTATAGTCGTTTTTGAATCAGTCCCCCATAAAGGAATACCACACATTCCATCACAGGCTTCAAAAGATCCACATTCCCTATTACTTGTGGCTCGCAAAGTAAAATTCCAAAGTTCTTGACGCAATGATTTCTTTTTCTTATTTTTACTATCAAGGACAGCATCAGATATTTCACATTTTCCTGGTTTATTTACGTACTTAGTAATATACCAAGTAAGCAACGTGGATGTTTCACTTACGTATTGTATATCGACATTTCCTTCTAATACCGTAAGAAGAACAGGATGATAATCATTTATATTGATCTCATCATGTTTTCGAGGAACATGATAAAGCCTACTTCTATGTTTCAATCGTTTCCTACCTGCTATCGAACTTATGACATCTTTCAAAATCAACGTTTCCGTGACAGGACGAGGAAACCCGAAACGACACACACGAATCGTTTTGCGTCCTACTTTTTTAGAACGAAGACAATAATCGTTATGTTTGTGTCGTTGATGCGTATTGACTCGCCTGTATAACAATGGTAAAATCTTTGGATCTGGCATTTCACAAGTTATGTGTTGCAAAATAAATTGAGAAACTTCTTCAACAGAAGATTTCCCGATAATTGGCGCACCTTCAATCCAAATTAATAAATGAAAATGTTGTATACCTCTACCTTGGTATTCTCGTCGCCAGAAGTAATGCGCTACTTTTCCGATCGGGTTATCTTTGGAACAAATAAAATCAAGGAATGCTTTAAATTTATTATCAAGAAACCTTGACGTTGACACGGGATCCTTAGCAACGAGTACACTAATGGGCGTCGAGTCGTCAGGCCATCCATTTACTTCACGAAGATACTCAGCTAAGTCAGGCATCAGCCATTCAGCAGGACTCCATGTTACGAACCATGTCGCAGGTCCGTATTCTTGCGTCATACATCTTAAATTACTCCTTGGTATACGCCAGTATTGTTCCGTATTTCTTATAGTGGCGAATATTGTACTCAAGTCAGATTCTAATACATCTGTCTGTAGTGCTTCTAAATATTCTGAAGCCGTATAACGCTCAGTTGTACATAGTTTGCTATAAATACCACGATTTATTTGACGAAAAGTGTATAGATTATACAGAAAAAATACGAATTGTATATTTAATCTGAATTGTGGATGTTTGGACATCAAACAACATTTATCAAATTCATGGTCGTGAAGTTTAACCCGTCTAGCTTGGTGTCGTCCATTAATACCAAGAGGAAATAAATCTGGAAAACACAATAGATCTAAAGATGCCTCACGATTGTCCAAAGGCAAATCGGCTATTTTTAACATTTGATATAAGGCGGTATCAGTTTTACATAATTTTTTTTCATATAAAGGATAAATAGTATATTGCTCGTAATAATCATCATTATTTTCCTCAAGAACCTGAGTTAACATTGCCTTACGCTCATTGTTTAAAGTAGCGTTTACATTGTTTTCTTGCGTTGGACTTTTTGAGCTCGATTCGCGTTTGTCATCCAAATCAGATTCAGTAGCATTTTCTGTCTCCTGTACTTCAAACTCTGGATCGAATAATAATGACGTTTGTAAATAAAACTCCTTACAAGTATTTGGCAATACAATATGAGAATATAAAGGATTATGTTCTTTTAACCACACTAAGGCGTCAAAAACCTTGTTAACGTCTACCATTTCTTCCCAAATTATTTTTGATTTTGTCGGAATACCTCTAACACGTATAAAGTACAATTCGTGATTGGTATTAATTGGATCAGTATCAGGACATATTTTATTCAATGTTTCTTGTAAAGGTAACGGTAAATGAAACGTTCTACCTTTTACTTTTTGTACCATTTGTCTGTGAGGCAATTTCTTGTTACTAACAGGTTTCATTGTAACGACAGTTTGAAAAACTTTAGCTCTTTGTATGAGAATTTTTTCAAACTGGTTAAGACATGATATTACTTCAGGTGGATCATGTACAATACGATCATTTAAAATGCAATACGCAGGTATTAATCCGTCACGGAATTTTTTTTCACAGTAATGACATATGTATTGCGGAGTAATATTATGTTTTTCTAAATGCGCCATTAAATCTCTCCAAATTGGAATATCTAGTCGTGCTTTAAGCTTATTAAATTCAGAGACACTTCTTCTATATAAAAGTCTCTCACATGATGCACAAACATATCGAGGTGTGTCCATAGAGCGTTTAGTAAAAGCCTTAAATGCGTTTTTAAAACGAGACATGATTTCATCTTCACTCAAAGTAGTACGATTCTGCTGATGTTTGTACATATATGCTTTTTGTTGTGCCGAAATTATAATTTCGTTTAACGTGTCTAAATCAACAGAAGTTAAAGCCTTCTCCAGATTTAACATTTTGTCGTATAAACTTGTCATTTGATAAATTAAACGTTTAATATATCTCACCATTGGAAAATGAGGTGATAATAATAAAACAGGAAGAAATAGAGCTTTGCAAAGAGTTGCATCAATGTAACAGGCATGTGTGTGACCCTTTCTATCAGAATTCTTTATCGTACATGTATGAATATCTGTTAACAATTGTGGTATTTTCTTTAAAGTACAGGTAAATATCGTTTTCAGGAATTTTTTATAACGATCGATTAGAATCTTCATCAACGGATCATCATAAATTTTACACAAAGCATTGCATAACCATGATTTTTTGACTCGTGCTTGTTGCAAAGGTAATACATTCGTAGTTTTACCTTTCTCGTTAATTACCAACAGTTGTGATGAAGTAATGTTACGATATGTGTCGATAAAATAATTTTCGGATGAAGCTGTATGTCCCGATGTGCCACATAATGCACGTATTTTATCGTCATTTATAGAGCATTCAGCGGCAAGAGTCAAGCACACGTCTGATTTCTTTTTAAGTGAAGCTAATATTTTAGAGATCTTGCTGACAAAACTATCTCGAATACGCATACACCAACGTAAGATTCTTTCGGCTTCTAATCGTCTTTCAGTAGGATTTTTAATATTAAGTTTGTTTTCGATGTCTTCAATTGCCACAGGAATAAGAAATTGTATGTAATTTCGTGACCAAAACTTTGCATATTTTCTAGTAATATTTGTGGCAATATCGCGATTTTTGTTCGCAGGTACGTATTTAGAATTCTTTCTCTCATAATATCGCTTATTATAAAGCCATTTACGATCAGAATATTTTCTTTGTCTATCTCGTTCTTGCTGAGAATGTATAAGATATCGTTTTCGCTTATTAAGACGATACTTTTGTAAGTTGTCTTTATACTGACGACGTCTTTTAACACAATCATTTTTTACTATCTTTCTCTCATAATTTTGTTTATTATAAAGCCATTTACGATCAGAATATTTTCTTTGTCTATCTCGTTCTTGCTGAGAATGTATAAGGTAATATTTTCGCTTATTAAGGCGATTATTTGCTAAGTTGTCTTTATATTGATGTCGTCTTTTAGCACGATTGTCTTCTAAATTCTGATATCGACGCCGTTTTTTAGCACAATCATTTTCTATCGAATCTTGTTCCTCTCGACAACGTTTCTTAGTGCGATTAATTTTAGTATTAACACAATTGTTTTCTGAATTCTGATATCGACGCCGTTTTTTAGCACGATCATTTTCTGACGAGTCCTGTTCCTCTCGACAACGTTTCTCAGCACAATTATTTCCAGTATTACTAATGTTTTCACAGGAATCTGTCTGAGATAAATGTTTATTTATACGTAGAGCAGTCGCTTTAGCCTCTCTATCTCTTATTACTGCTAATGGAAGCACTGTCTGAACATCACTTTGCGAAGCTTGAGGAAAATGTTCAATTGTATTCGATTCGAAAATCTTCAACAAATGTGAACGCATTACTCTATGATCATATCTAACTTCGTCAGGTTTAATATTAAACAATAGTGAAATCGCAAAAGCTATAGCAAAAACTCCGCAATCATTACAGTTTGGTTGATATTGTACAGTAGGAAATTCGACAGGATTAATCTCAAAGTCGTATTTTGGAAATAATTTTCTCAAGAATATCTCGTGATGTTCGTGCAATTCTTGTTTATTTTGTGAATCATAGATATATATTTTTGTTGTATCGTAATAACTACATACCCAATGTGCATTTCTATCTATAAGATTTAGATCTGCACAATTGAATGGAGCTGACGAACTGTGCAATATTTGTATATGTTTTCTATGTTCTGGTATAGGTTGAATAAATTGAGGCATTTGGATTCGCCATGTTCCGACAGGTTCATAATCTGAACAATTTCGCAAAAGTGTATGGAAATGATCCATATGATCGTCCATAATCCATTTGCCTCGAATAATTATATCTTTTTCTTTAGACTTTAAAATTACTTTCTTTTTTAAATTCTGTTTGGATCGCTTTATAAAAGCGCGATTGTTTAAATCCTGCTGCTCTGCACGAGATTTTGTAGCATAATTACTTTCAGAATGTGTCTTTGCACTTTTAGCAATCGCTTCAGTTTCTGTCGCTTTTATTATCGCTAATGGAAGTACTCTTTGAGAAATAGCACATTGTGAATCTTGAGCACGATTATTGGGTAAAATCTGTTTGCATCGTTGCCGCTCTGTAGCACGATTTTCTAAATCCTGTTCCTCTGCACGACGTTTTTTAGCATAATTACTTTTAAATTGTCTCTTTGTACGTTTAGCAATCGCTTCAATCTCTCTCGCTTTTATTACAGCTAATGGAAATACTTTTTGAGGAATACCACATTGCGAATCCTGAGGAAAATGTTCAATAACATTATTTTCCAAAATTTGTATCAAATGTGAACGCATAAACTTATGTTCATACTTTACTTTGTCAGGTTTAATATTGAATAACAATGAAGTAGCAAAAGCTATAGCAAAAACACCACAATCTCTACTGTTCGATTGATGTTGCATAGTAGGAAATTTGACGGGATGTTTTTTAAAGTCATGTGTTGGAAATAATCTTTCCAAGAATCGCTCATGATCTTTACACAATGTTTTATTATTTGAGGAATCATATATAAATATATTTTTCGTATCATAATAACTACACATCCAATGTGACGAACTATACAATATTTGAATGTGTTTTTTATCTTGTGATACAGGTTGAATCATATCAGGCAATTGTATTTGCCGTGTTCCGACAGATATATAGTCCGAACAATTAATTAAAAGTTGGTGGAAATGATCCATATGAGCATCCGTAAGCCATTCGCCTCTGCTAATTATATCTCTTTCAACAGGCCGTAAAGTAATATTCTTTTTCACCGACATTTTATTAAAAATGAGCGGATTGAAAAATGTCTAACAGCCTTTTTCGCAAGCGCACAGCACCCGTTCCTTGCAGGCGCACAGCACCCGTTTCTTGCAGGCGCACAGCACCCGTTCCTTGCAGGCGCACAGCACCTGTTCCTTGCAAGCGCACAGCAGCCGTTCCTTGCAGGTGCACAGCACCAGTTCCTTGCAGGCGCACAGCAGCCGCTCCCCTCAAGCGCACAGCACCCGTTTCTTGTAGGCGCACAGCACCCGTTTCTTGTAGGCGCACAGCACCCGTTCTTTGGAGGCGCACAGCACCCGTTTCTTGTAGGCGCACAGCACCCGTTCTTTGGAGGCGCACCGCACCCGTTTCTTGTAGGCGCACAGCACCCGTTTCTTGTAGGCGCACAGCACCCGTTCTTTGGAGACGCACAGCACCCGTTCTTTGTAGGCACACAACACCCGTTTTTTAAAAAGCACACAGTACCCGTTTTTTGGAGGCGCACAGCACCCGTTCTTTGTAGGCGCACAGCACCTTTATATCCACACACAAAACTCGTTCTATGCAGATACAGCAGTTGTATGTAAAAGTAATGAAAAAAAATACTTACCTTACTAAAATTCTCTTACAGAGAATTCTTCTGGAATCCTTGTAAATCCTATATTGTATAAAAACAAAAAATCCATTTTGTAATTTTTTTCAAAATGGACAACAAAATAAAATATAAAATATCTTATAAAGTAGGGGAGACCGGGGCAAACTCGACACAATTTTTTCAAAGGCAATTTTCTACAATTAATTAAAATTTTCAAGCAAATTTAATGGTACACATTTAAAGAGCGTTCCTTCAGGTACAAAATTGCTTAAGGAAATTTTGCTGTACGTCGCTTAGTTTTGCCCCCAGGAAAGGAAAAGTGACGCGAAGACAAATTTTCAAATTGAAAAATCTAAACTCATGTCTGAAAAACAATTTATGCAAGTAAATTCGCGATTACATGTACGCACACATTTGTCATGGGCTATATAGCTGCATCACAAGCATCGTTTATTATTGGGAGCCAATAAAACAGCGTGTCGACTTTGCCCCGTCGACTTTGCCCTGAACGTCGTTTTTTACTTTTGTTACTCCAAAAATATAAAAATTTTGAAAATATGCAAAAACTATTATCGGATTCGTATAAAGCATCGAATTTCCCATCAAAATCACTTACCGGTAGATTCGCAAGAGTAAAGCTCGATGAAAGAGTAGACATTTTCGAGAGATCAGAAAAATTACTTTTTACTATCGAAAACGCTTATGTCGCGTTAAAAATTACACTATAACTCAGAATGTTACCAAATTCCGTTGATAATACTGGCACATAAAGACGCATTTACAGTAGGAAAGGCAAGTTTCTACGATAGATTTAAATTGGCAAAAAGCCTAGTGTCAAGTTTGCCCCGGTGTCGAGTTTGCCCCGGTCTCCTCTAATCACCTTTTATTCACTTTTTGATAACTTTACCTTCATACTTTTATACATGGAATAATGAAAGAAATCGAATAATAATATTAATACGTCTACAAAATACAATCAAATTTTATGAAATTATTTTGTCTATTTCTTTTTTAACAATCAATTTCTTATTATTCTGCATATTATTTCTTACATTATTCTGCATATAAAAGTATTAAAGTAAATCGAAAAGTAAATACTTTACAAGATATTTCATATAAAAATACAAAATTTAAAATACGCAATAAAAAGTGAGTTTCCATTTAAAAAATTCAAGGTGACGGTAACGTTGGCATCACTACCTATGACCAAACTGATAAGACTAGTAAATAGATAAACACATATGCAGAAATTAAGTGCTCTTTATGTGCCAATTATGTGCTCTATTCACGATTTTTGTGCTAGAGCGGTTTCACAGAAAATCACAATTAAAATTGGATATGCTGGCTTAATGTAAGCTAGTACCCCTATTCATTAAAATTACATATTGTACGTATGGAGTACTCACGTTCAGCTCAGCGAAAGGAAATAAGCACGGAAATCTCATTGTGCATATTTTAAAAGCATATAAATTGTGGAACATTTTAAGACTAAAACCAATTTGCTATCTGTATTTGAATTGGTACTTTACTCTTGTATGTATAGGATTCTTACGTTCAGGTCGGCTAAAGGGGATGAACACAGAAATCTCATTGTGCATATTTTAAAAGCATATAAATTGTGGAACATTTTAAGACTAAAACCAATTCGCTATCTGTATTTGAACTGGTACTTTACTCTTGTACGTATGGGGTATTCACGTTCAGGTCGGCGAAAGGGAATAAGCACGGAAATCTCATTGTGCATATTTTAAAAGCACATAAATTATGGAACATTTTAAGACTGAAACCAATTCGCTATCTGTATTTGAACTGGTACTTTACTCTTGTACGTATGGGGTACTCACGTTCAGCTCGGCCAAAGGGAATAAGCACGGAAATCTCATTGTGCATATTTTAAAAGCATATAAATTGTGGAACATTTTAAGACTAAAACCAATTTGCTATCTGTATTTGAATTGGTACTTTACTCTTGTATGTATAGGATTCTTACGTTTAGGTCGGCTAAAGGGGATGAACACAGAAATCTCATTGTGCATATTTTAAAAGCATATAAATTGTGGAACATTTTAAGACTAAAACCAATTCGCTATCTGTATTTGAACTGGTACTTTACTCTTGTACGTATGGGGTATTCACGTTCAGGTCGACGAAAGGGAATAAGCACGGAAATATCATTGTGCATATTTTAAAAGCACATAAATTATGGAACATTTTAAGACTGAAACCAATTCGCTATCTGTATTTGAACTGGTACTTTACTCTTGTACGTATGGGGTACTCACGTTCAGCTCGGCCAAAGGGAATAAGCACGGAAATCTCATTGTATATATTTCAGGAACACATAAATTGAGGAACATTTTAAAACTAAAACCAATTCGCTATCTATATTTTAACTGGTACTTTACTCTTGTACAAATGGGATGCTCATGTTCGGGTTGGCTGAAGGGGATGAGCACGGAAATCTCATTGTGCATATTTCGAAAGCACATAAATTGAGGAACATTTTAAGACTAAAACCAATTCGCTATCTGTATTTGAACTGGTACTTCACTCTTGTACGTATGAGGTGCTCACATTCGGGTCGATCGAAGAAGATAAGCATGAAAATTTCATTGTGCATATTTCGAGAACACATTAATCAAGAAACATTTAAGACAAGAATTATTTCACTTTCTGTATTTTAACTGATACTTTACCCTTATATCAGTAATATATAGATCTTTTTTTGTGTATATCTTTTTTAAACTATTACAGATAGACTAATTTTGTTTGTTTTGCATCGTAAAAAAGAAACAACAATAAATTCGATTCAATTCACGGCTTTTTAAAAAAAATAAATATACACCATTTGTATAATTCAATTGAAAAGTTTACAGAATTTATTTAAGGTAGTCGTCTCGTCAGGGCATGTATTAGATAAAGTTTTCGATTTCGGATTTTATATCAAATTATATGATCAGCTTTGCAGTCGATTTTTTCTGTGGCTCCCTACCGACTATTTACTCTAGAAAATCGATCTCGAAAATCACAAATTTTGCATTACTTCATACAGACGGCTAGAAAAAGAAGGCTCTATCACGGTTTCAATCACATATTTTCGCATTTTTCGATTAGATGAAGTGAGAAAAAACATTGCTTTTTGTACATTAGATTTCGAAGAATCCGATGCAACCATAAAATATATAGTTTACCGGAGATTTCGCTGCTAATTTTTTAGTTTATTTTAGTGAAAATGCGGTAATCGAGCAGACATTTTTTGGTCGAGGTTAGGTTGGGAAGACTTGGCAACGCCGCTGGCTAATCACTGTAGTTGCAGGTTATGGGGCTCGTCTTTCTTAGCCGAATTGGATAGTGATTGACACCCCTGTCATACGTTTTGAAACCCTTTCTCAGTAATTGACGTAAAATGCGACGTTGCCAAGTATTTTTCTCACTTGTAACCTTTCTCGACGACTCGCATGATCAGCTGATCAAAACGGAGTCAAATGAGAAAAATCACAGAATTTGGAAAAAGTAACATACTTTGTCACGTATGAAATTTTACACCATAATTCATAAAATTATTTTTCCCTTAGCAAAAATTGCCTGAAATATATTTCTGAACGTGAAAACCTACAAACAGTCACATGACTAGCACATAGCGAGACGACTACCTTAAAGAGCAACATCAATGTTTTATTATCACGCGATATTTGGAACACCTTTATAATTGTTGATATATATTTTAGTGTAAAATATGAGATATTTTTATTACAGATGTATTTTTTTCAGAATCTATTATAATCTATTATAATATATAATAATAATATTGTGAGATCATTTTGTGATGAAATCTTATTAATAATAAGTTATTATATATATATTATAATAAATATTATATAAATATTAATATCTGAAATAAAATTGTAAGAAAATAAGTTTAATATTTACAAATGTGTATCTTGATTGATAAACTTTAAATTATATTTAATATTTTTATTCGTTTTCAAGTAAAATAATAAAAAATAAAATAATAAAAAATATTGGTAACTTCAAATATATGTCAATGATTATAAAGATATTCCAAATATCGCGTGACAATAAAATTAATTACCAACTCAAACGTTTTCAGAAAAATATTGCAATTTCAACGTATCGCGACTATTTATTATTTAATGATTCCACTTGCCAATAAAAATGTAAATTATAATTGTTTATTACAAATGTATTTGTTTTTTAGAAACTGAATCGTTATACAGAATATTGTAAGCTTTGTGTGACAATAAAATAACTAACGATATATGTAGAATTATGCATATATATATATATACACATATATGCACACGCGCATACACATACATACATATATATATACACACACACACCATTATATAAAGTTAAAAAGCTTTTATATATTATATTAGGTATATACAAGCTGAATTTGTTAAAGCGTTACAAACTTATATCTCAGAAACAAAGCATTTTAAAGAAAAATGTGACTTTAAGGGGAACATAAAATAGTGTCATTGATTTGATTGATCTTGGATAGTCATTTGAAGATGAAGATTACGTGAAGGTATCCTCCAATTTCTTTTAAATCAAATTCTTGTAGCTGACTTGAAGACCTTTCCAAAACATTATAATAAAGCTATCTTTTGTTAAGAATTTCCTGAGATATTTTAAATTTTGTTTTGATATTTTTAATAAAAAATATGAAATATCTTGTAAAGTTTCACTTTTCGATAACTTTACCTTAATACGTTTTATGCAATTTTGCAAAATAGAGTGCATTTACATGTTGAAACATTTCATAAAGAGGTGAAGACAAAATTTAAAATATCTTAACAAAAGATAGCTACATTATAGTGTTTTTGAAAGGTATTGAAGTCAGCTAGAATCTTATGTCCCCCTCAATAAAACACTTTTGTCTAAAATGCTTTGTTTCCGAGATATAAGTTTGTAACGCATTAACAAACTCACCCTGTATATACCTAATATATATATAAGCTTCTTAACTTCATATAATGAGGAGACTGTCATTTACTGTTATCACAAAATTTAGTTCTTAGAACATCCTGTACAACTTCCAAAAGACAAGTACATCTGTAATAAGAAATTCATATTAATATTATAATTTGTAAGTAGAATAATAAAAAATATAACACCATAAATAAAATTGCAACCTAAAAATTATTAATACATATTATAAGATTACTCGCAATGCATAATTACACAAGTACTTCCAATATCTTATACGCTAAATATATTCCTCGTTTGTAATACTCAACGCATTTGTGCACGTTACGGATGTTATGAATTAATTTGTCTACATTAATAGGAGTTGAGACTATGGCTCATGACACGATAGAGACTATTACAAAATAAATTATTATAAAGTAGTTCCCTGCATATAAGACCCAATTTCACAAACATTGGTTAACTCTTTGTCTCTTTCTAACGTCCCCCTTAGAAAGAGACGAAGAGTGAATTAACCTAAAGTTAAAAGTTAACCGATGTTTGTGAAAAAAGTAAACATTTTGTTATATATAATAATAATTTAATATATAACATACCTCAAGGCACACAAACACAGAATTGCGTATGAATCCACGCGGCGGTGCCCGATTCAAGAAATCCTATTAAACACATAAATCTATAAGCTAAAAGAAATAGCAAATACTTTACTTGTAAATTATTGTTAATACTTACCAAATTACTATACAGGTTTACTTTTCTTTTTCTTATTATATATTTCTTTATATTAAGAAACACGGTTATCGCTTCACTGACGTGAATCACTTCACTGACATAAAGTCTCTATCTACTCTATCTCTAAATCTATACCACCATAAACCAAATAAATCATGATATTACCATGAACAATCCCAATCGATAATACCATTTCGCGTATCGTCGATAATGTTACCGATCGCATAAGAAAAGAAATTGTGTATAATACATAAACCGTAGATGAGCAGCTAAGTAACAATTAAAGCGGGGAACACAGACTTTTGCATAACGCATAATACGTAAGCATAAAAAAACTGATTGGTCTATTTCCTTACATGCACATGTGTATGGACCAATCAATTTTCTTATGCTTACGCATTATGCGTTGTGCAGAAGTGTGTGCTCCCCGCTTAAATATGATTGGTTAGATCCAAAGATAAGAACCAATCACATTCTGTGTGCGTTCGAAAAAGCTATCAGCGCTAAAAGCGCGCTCCCCGAACACAATGGGCGCGTTCAGCAGACCAAGCCGCTCAGTAGCAGTCGAACGTGATTGGCTCTTACTTTTAGAACCAACCAATCAACGCAGAGTGTTGATAAGACCAACTCAACAGTTGTGTCTGCTGAACGCGGCCATTCTCTATTGTTACTTAGCCGCTGCAGTCGCCACCGTCATTCGTTCATCATTACCGCGAATCCGCCGCGGAGATTCGTCTCGAATCATCAACCGACGTCCGCGAATCCGCTCCTGAGATTCGTCTCGAACGGCCACGCGGCACGCCAGTGAAGTCCGCGTAAAAGTCCGCGTAATAACCACGTGCATCTCCTAGTGCGCGACGAGGATCTCAGCCACCCTGGGCGATCCTCGGTCCTCGTATTTTGTTTCTCGCGCGGACGAGCGTGCGAGTGTTGCGCGCTTTGTCTCGAACGGCCACGCCAGTCGAGTCCGCGTAAAAGTCCGCGTAATCGACGTTCATATACGTCTTTTCCTCTCGCGATTTCGTCGAGATTACACGGATCGCGAGGAACGAGAGATTCTCTCCTTTTCTTCCCGACGCGAGTGCACCCGCGCGCACGTACGTACGTACATACATACACGCGTCCCCGCGTGCATCTAGTGCGCGACAGCGACGAGGATTCCAGCCAGCCTGGGCAATCCTCGGTCCTCGTGTTTTGTTTCGAGGAGAATCAACCCGAGGAACAATTATGGACGTAGTGGTAAGTATTACGATCTCCTAAAAAATTTACATATAATAATAAATATTAAATTTTTTTATGTTACAGATGGAAGACATGTCTGAGAAGACGATGCAGGAGGCGGCGTTGAAGCTGCAAGAGCTTGAGTTGCAGCAGCAGCAGCAGCAGCAGCAGCAGCAGCAACAACAACAACAACAACAACAACAACAACAACAACAACAACAACAACAACAAGAAGCTAAGGCCCAGAGGGCGATGCGGGAGGCGGCAGCACAAAAGCTTGAGTTGCTACGAAAAAAATCAACACAGCAACCACCACCACCACCACCACCACCACCATCTGGCCCATCAACGTCAACACAGCAACCACCACCACCACCACCATCTGGTCCATCAACATCAACACAGCAACCACCACAACCACCATCTGGTCCATCACCATCGACTTCGGCGGCTGTGGCTACAACTTCGGCGGCTTCCGAAACCGTAAGACGTAAGTATATCATATTTTTAATAAATATACAATCTTTATACTTACGATAGACTGTTTCTTAAAAAATAAACTTTTTGTTTCAGCCCCAAGATGGCAGAAAAGCAAGAAGTCCCGTTTGTACAGAGGTGGCAGCAATCGCGGATATGGCAGCAATCGCGGATATGGCAGCAATCGTGGACGTGGCAGCAATCGTGGACGTGGAAGCAATCGTGGACGTGGCAACGCCAAAATCTATCAAACATTTTATCTATAAACTAGGTAAATTGTTTGATGATAGATTTTGCTGCCATTTGATACACACACGCACACACACACACACACACACACACACACACACACACACACACACACACACACACACACACACACACACACACACACACACACACACACAATAAAATACGGGTATGATCTAACAAGTCGATAAGACTGCTCCTACATTATTACTCTGATCTATATAAACTCTGATCGTTCTCCAGGCCGTGGCTGCTCCAGAGTCACATCCGGACGCACACCGGCGAGAAGCCGTTCCGATGTCAACACTGCAATCGCGCGTTCGCCGATAGGACCAACCTCAGGGCTCACCTACAGACCCACAGCGACGTCAAGAAATATTCCTGCGACAGGTGTAACAAGACATTCAGCAGGATGTCGTTGCTCACGAAGCATCAGGATGGTGGCTGTCCCGGCGTGCCGGTGTCAGTCGGCTATTCTTGCTAAAGTTTCGCGTCTCTGTGACCCACGTGATAAACGTATGTCGCTCGTTTTCATTTCGCGGTCCCAAAGTGCCTTAGAATGCACTACAAATGTCGAGTTAGTGAAGTCTGGTATTTTGGTGAATCGCTCGCGAAATATCGATTAACTCTTTCGCCATCTGACTATATCCTTCCAGGAAAGTGCCTTTTAAGTTTCAACTGAAGTTTTAATTCATAAAAATATCTCCGAAAAGTTGCATTTTTATTTCATGACGAAAACATTTTTTTATGTTAAGTTAATTTTGAAAATAAGTTATTAAATTTTATCATTTTTATTTTGTAACAATGGCGAAAGAATTCGATCCCACGCATTCTTGTCAAGTATACTACTCGATCATATCGAACGCGTATTATTAAAAAGTTGACTCGTCAGACAGATATCTCGAAAAATTTCGTGAGAGTTAGTTTCGTTTGTTTATTATCCTTCGCTGTAAATATCGATGTACGAGTGTGCGACGTACACAGCGATCACAAAATACTTATTCTCTCTTAAGTGCTGATTTTCAATTGCTAAACTTTAAATTTTATTTGTAGAAAGAAAAATATATAAACAAATATATTATTCCATAAAAAATCCTATCCTAAAAGAATATCAATCTTTTGAAGTCTGCAATTGAGAAATAAATAATTTTGTGACTCATTGTATGAGTGTGCTGATGATATAATAGTAGTACTCGAGATTATACTTCGTCCTTTCGAGAGATCGGTCATGTCGCTCCGAGCACGTGAGGAATATCGATTATAAAAAGCTGTTCGATTACCGCGTGATCCGGTCCCGTGAAACTGCTGTGCCATTTTTTTTATGTTTCATGCCATTTTTTTTAATGCACTCGAGCACGTAAAACGCGATCATAAAAACGAAGAGATCGAGAAATAGGACGATTTGCACATTTTCTTTTTTTTTGAAGTTATATTTCGTTTCGTTTGTCGGCGTGCGAGCGCATCCAAGTATTATTTATAATCATCGTGACTCTCGATCGAAACTTATTTATATTAATTATACAATGATCTTTTGCAGTTTTGGTGGAAAGGAATTTATTTCTCGTTTAAAATGAAACGAGAAATAAATGCGAAACTTCGCAAAATACTCGGGAAAGTATTGAATTAAATGAAATATTTTCGAAAACAGGGTGCATTTCAGGCATGGTCGATGTAAATTTGGAAGATAAAATTTTGCTAAGAGTTATCACGCTGCGATGCACTGAAGTGCCATTCGCGAAATCGCCACGTGCGCGTCGCGTCGGGTGGAATCTCATTCGCGCGCTCGCACGCGTTAATACGCGGATTGTACATAGTTTAGCGCTTAACGGTTAACGAGTAAAATACGCACAGTACGAGTATTATAACTTGCCTGAATTGGGCAAAAAGAGGAAAACAAGGTATTTAACGCGTGGAATAAGATCTCGGCTCCGCACGTCGCATTATCATTTTCTGTATTTTGCATCTCGCAAATCCACCGTAAGTTTCTTAAACAAACTAGTCATTGTATTATACGCAGAGAAACAAAAGACTCCTTATAATTATCGAAAAAGATATAGAAAGAGGTAGATGTTAGAGAGTGAGCCATCGTTGCATACTTTTACTTTTTATCGTGCGTGTAATTAGCAGCATGGCTCAGACGAGTACCACTATTTCTAGTTTGTAAAGAAAATAAACTCTACTATAAAATACAGATATTGCCTATGTATAGAGATATTTTATATGAAATAAATTACATGGATTTTAAATTTTAAACTTTTTTTTCTCTCTATTGTGTTCTCTCTCTCTCTCTCTCTCTCTCTCTCTCTCTCTCTCTCTCTCTCTCTCTCTCTCTCTCTCTCTCTCTCTAAAATATATTTAATATTTTTCGATTTTTACCTCTTCGATTTCCCACATACCTATGCTTTCTCTAGCATTATTATTTAGCATCCTCTTTTCTTCAAGAATTCTTATGGATAAAATTTTACTATATTCAGTTTTCGAATATCAATTATATTATATAAGACACTAGTTACGAAGATCATTACCATAACTGTCAAATTTTGATTATCAGTCATTTAGATCATATACATATAAAAAATGACGCACATATCACATAACGATACTTTGGAGACTCGCATAATCAGGCGTTTATCTTTTGACAAACGACGAGCGTATAAGATTAATAATTTCTTCGGGCAACCAATCGGGCATCGATCGTTCGCATGTCAGAGGTCTTAGGAGGGGCCTCATCGATAAAGATAATTGTCGGTGTTCGTGCTTGGCTCGAGACGAATCGATTGGATCCGACTTGAAATTCGACGTATGGCCGGTAGTATTTAATTGCGCACGTGTGTATACGCGTGGACGTAATAAAGTACGAAAGTGACATAAAATACGCGGCGGCGAACAAATCTATCGGCAATTTCGACAAGTCGCGATATTTATATCGCATTCATCGATACACTCCCGCAATCGTACGCATTGTCGTTTGCGCAATTACATAATGCCGAGAACGATTGTTCGCGATTGTAAAAAGAATCCTTTCCGCGCAGTCCGCGCGCTTTATGTATATCTTCCGAGTGCCGCCGTTTAGCTATTGCTACAGCTGTTTGGGTGGTCCAGATCAATCATGCGATGAATAGGAAATTCCAGATCCTTTCGTCGATTTATCGAAGCGAGATTTATCAGTCTTCCAGATCGTTGAGCGTTTATGAGAAATGCTTCTCGAATCTGGGCTGGGAATACATGAATATCCTAAGAACTATCACAACAAATTCTATAACAAATCGTTAGAATAGAAAATTTATTGCATTTCATAATTTTTTTTGCGAACAAATATTTACGTTCAACAATCGTAGATGTATATCCTAGTTGAGCTAGTAGTAGAGCGAAATTAATACGCGTTGCCTCGTAATCCGCACGGCATTCAGCGTGTTAATCGCGTCTTCCGGTTATAATGACAGAGCTCGCCTTCAGCATCTCACGAGGGCTAATAATCGACACACGTTAACTCGCGTCAGCGTGAATACGCGCGGATTATGCAGCAGGTTATCCAATTTAGCATTCCCATATCATACAAGTTGGTTGTACCAGTTAATATGTTGAATGTGCCGTCGTAGCTATTCGACTCGTTTCTCTGTAATAATATACACAATCTAGGTTAACCTGTGTAAACACTCTCGTAAACGTAGTAGTATATATATAGTAGTAAGTAACAGTAATATATAGATAGAATTACATAATAATAAAACAATTACCTTGAATTAATCATCGCGTCGCGTAAGGAATCGGTCTCGCTCCGCGCGTACTACCGTGTCTCTCGACGATAGGTTAACTGAATTATAACTGAACTGACTGACAGCGCGCTGAATGCACTATCTGCACTGCGCGCAGTACACACACGTATACATCGAAACTGGCGATACTAGCAGCACCACCAGTGCCGAAAAAGTGAAAAGGACGCGACTCCAGCCAATGAAATGATGGCATGATGAGAAACGGTCGACGTATCTGAACGACGTATCTTAAATAAAAATTTTCACATTTGGACTTTGCATCGCAATATCTCCGCTCGTAGGGCACGTAGCGGAAATATTATAAGAGAAACCCCCCCCCCCTAATTCGACCCCAAGCTATCGATCAAGCCTACTTAGAACTTGATCCGTTCACTCGTTATCGAGATCTCAACATCTCGAGTACTCGCAAATCGTCGCGTCGCGTAAAAGAGTCACGGTCGGTCTCGCTCCGCGTGTACTTGGCGCGAGACACTACCGTGTCTCTTGATTCAACGCTTAATATCTGTAACAGAAATAATTTGTGTTCCAAAATATTCTCTGTTGCTTTGATACAAGTAATCTCATATTTCGATGCCGAAAAACACATTATGAAAAAAAATCCAGCAAAAAATATGTAAAAAAACAATGTACTTATGTTTCAAACAAGTGTAAAACCAGTCGCTACATAGCGTCGGTATGACAGGTTTCATAACCTGATAGTCGTCAACTTTAACAGTTAATATCTCGCTTCGCGGGGCAGAGCGGGACTTTTTTCTGCCAGATTCGTTCGTTTTGTGCAAAAACGCGTCAATTAAGCCTAAATTCAGCGAAATCGGTGAGGAGGGAGCTCTCCTTAAGTATTACCATATTTAATTTTATTGTATGTTTTAATTACATTATTTAAAACTAACAATGAAAAATTAATATCAAGTTAGTATTCTTTAGATAGAAAAATAATGACCGCCATATACTTAAAACAATTACAGTTTATTACATTTCAAAAGTTACGAAGTTACATTTCATTATTGCTAGATTTACTTATAAAATTTCTAAAATATTACTTCTCACTTTATTAGCTATCAGTGTGATTTCTACTGTTCAATATCAAATCATTATTTTATATATGCACTATTTCTTATATTCTTTTTTAATAATATTAAAAATATTTTATTTTTAATCAATAACTTTATTATTGCTGCACTTTTTAACCAAATATTTCAGGATATAAAATTCTACAATACTATTTCATTAACTATTATGTCTGATAATTTCTGTAAAGATCGTACACACGCATGCACGCACGCACACACACAAATTATGAAATTATAAAACGTAGAACCTATATGATATATGAGATCGCATATGAGATCTCATATGAGATTTTAGCACGATACATCATATGAGATCTCAAGAGAATTTATATGTGTTAGTGTATGAGACCTCATATGAGAGCACATATGAGGTCTCATGTGTATTCTCACATGATTTTTTTTTAGTAGGGCGCTTATACGGGCACGAGATTAGCCGACTCTAACCTAAATTCACTGAGGATGGAAGACAGAGAGGTGACATATTGGTGTGATTCTGGTACAGTCTTATTTTGGATTAAAAGAAATTGTCCTTGGGCACCCTTTGTAGAAAATCGAGTTAAAGAGATAAGAAGTCTTTCGAAAATTGATTCATGGAGACATGTTCCTGGAGATCAAAATCCCGCAGATCTGCCATCGCGTGGGTGTGATTTGAGCACTCTCATAAAAGTTAACTAGGACGGGCCAAGCTGGCTTGAAAAGGATTCATCAGAGTGGCCTATGTCGAATGTCACCTACCAAGAAGATGAGATTAAAAGTGAGATCCGTAAAACCGCAGTATTAAAAACTCCGATAAATGAGACTGAGATTATTTCGGTAATGTCTAATGTTAGTCATGATGTAAAAGTTGAACCTTTTTATGTTCCGAGAGTTTCAAAGTTCAACACAATGATAGGCGCGATTGCATGGCTTAAGGGGTTAGACCACTGTGACGGGCGTTTTTTCAGGGTAATTTTCAGGAATTAATTTCTAACAAAATATTTATGAAACACCAGTAATTTTTTTTTATTATCTTCTATACACATTGAAAAACGTGTCCAAATTTTGTTGTTTAAAAAAATATATAACTCGTCGAGTTAAGCCGCTTCGCGCATCCCTATGATTTTCACGCATGGTCGGATGGTGTACATGATTTCGCGAAAACCAGTCGTCTGAAACAAAAATAAAAAATATGCTCATTATCTATATTGTATTGGCTTTCGGTTGACGAAGCATTTCATTTTTTTTTCATTTTTGGCGACGAGAAAAAAATTCCTGAATTTTTGACTGCAATTTTTGGGCCCAAATTACATGTTATTATTATTAATAATTATTGAACAAAACATAATATTGACAAAATCGTCCGTCAACCGAAAGACACTAGTCCTTAGAATAAGTGTACCAAATTTCAAGTTGATTCGTTAATTATATCTCGAGATATCGTGTACACCGTTTTGAAAAACATAGTTTTGAGAAAAACGCGTTTGTTTTGGTACTAGTTTTTTCAGTGAAAAAATGTATTTAAGCTTCTCACCCTTAATCTGCCATTCTTGCCTCATAAAGGGAACCTTCCTCTTCATAAAAATCTTCTTCAAGAGCCGATCTCATCGCTCTTCTTTCGACTCTTCCCTCTTTTGAGGCCTTGAATGATCGCACGTCGGCAATTGAAATCCTGGTGTCATCCACCTCTGTGCACAATGCAACGGCATTTGGTCCAATTATTATATTCATAATGTGCATCATTTTTAGAAGACTCTCGTAACCTTCGTTGAAAATGCTCGCTGCCAAATATGATGCAATTTCTACCGTCTTTGCGCCGCTGAACACTCGCTTTGGAGCAAACGACCATATGAGAGCGTTGAGACTTTCATTGTTATTTTGCGTAAACCCTCCTATGCACCGCTGTAGTAAATTTTCGCTGCTTAGCTCTTCGTAGTAAGTCATTATGCTGAACCCGCCGAGCAGGTAACGATTTATCGCAGGTACGCGTTTCGGAGCATTTCGGAGCGCTTGAGTAATAGCTCGAAATTTCAATGAAAACGACTTCGGGCGGGTATGAGACCTTTTGTCCCTTATTCTAGAGGGTTCAAAGGATTTTTTAAGCCAATAAAAAAAATTCAATTTTTTGACAATTTCACAGTGGTCTAACCCCTTAATTGATTTATCAGTTATACTAG
The DNA here is from genome assembly GCF_030848795.1 of Temnothorax nylanderi. NCBI lineage: Eukaryota > Metazoa > Arthropoda > Insecta > Hymenoptera > Formicidae > Temnothorax > Temnothorax nylanderi. The sequence continues at coordinate 74,887 of NW_027249355.1, read as the reverse complement.
ATGGCCCGACAGGGAAAGACATGGTGGGAGTTTAACTCTTGATGAACGAAAAAATGCGGAAAAGACGGTTTTACGAATTTCACAGAGAGATTCATTTGATGGAATTGACGATGTAAAACTTAGAACAATGAATGCTGTTATGGTTGACGATGAATTGATACGTATGAAATCTAAGATACTGCAACGTGATGATGTTTATTCGTTCCTTGATTTTGCTAGGCGAGAATCCCATAACTAGATTATTAATAACTGAAACTCATGAGCGTTTGGGACATAGCAATGTCAATGCAATACTTATTGTTAGTCACTTACGGGAAGAATACTGGATAATCCACGGACGTAAAGTTGCGAGATCTGTTGTAAAGAAATGTGTAATCTGTACACGACAGAGCGCTAGACCTTTAGATGCTACGCAGGCTCCTTTGCCTATGAACCGCGTACGAGATGCTCGGGTATTTGAAGTAACGGGAATTGATTTCGCGGGGCCCGTGTATCTAAAGGGGAACATAAAAGCGTGGATCTGTATTTTTACGTGCGCTGTATATCGTGCTGTGCATTTCAAGCTTGTGACTTCTTTGTCGACTGATAAATTTATGGAAGCTTTTCGCAGGTTCGTCGCCCGAAGAGGTCGGCCGAGTAACGTATACAGTGACAATGGGACCAATTTTGAGGGTTGTAGTAATTTATTGAAGCGCATCGACTGGAATAAAGTCACCGAACTCTGTCATGTACAGAAAATTGAGTGGAAATTTAATCCACCAAGCGCCCCTTGGTGGGGAGGTTGGTGGGAGCGTCTAATTCAAGTCTTGAAACGAATTTTGCGTAAAATACTGGGGAAAGCATGCTTGGAGTATGAAGAAATGCCGACTGTCTTATGCGATTGCAAATCAATTATTAACGCGAGACCTTTGACGTATTTATCCGAAGATCCTAGAGATCTCAATCCTATCACTCCTAGTATGTTCTTACAAGAGATCCGCGAGATCGGAGTACCTGATTGCAATTTTATTAATAGGGAAAAATTCAAAGGTAGGTTTAAGTATCGACAGCACCTAAAAGATGAACTGAGAAAACGTTTTCGGACCGAATATTTAGGCGAGCTTAAATATAATGTTAATAAAGGAGCTTCCGAAACTCGTAAGATATCAATCGGTGATGTCGTATTGATAGGAAATGATTGTACTAAGCGATTGGATTGGCCTCTAGGCCGTGTGATAGAGACTTTTCCGGGAAAAGACGGAGTCATTAGAGTAGTGCGTTTAGTTACTGCGTCTGGTCAATTAGTGCGTCCGGTACAAAGATTGTATCCTTTTGAAGTCGATTTCGATGTTGTGCCTGAGCAACTACATACGTTATATAAGAAAAAGGTTAGCGCGGCGCGCGATTTGAAAGATAAGAAAGAGAAGTTGAGTCTCTCTAAAGCGATAGAACAGAAAGTTGAATCTGTGCCGTACAAAACTCGTAGTGGACGTACTGTAAAGCCAGTTATTAGATAAGGAGTCTTATGTTGTATTAGCAGCTATGATGTCTATTGTTCAGTTTCGCTGTTATATGAAAATGTGAATTAGTTCTAAGATGTTATTTTGAGATATGCGAGAATCATTATTTTATTTTATGATGTTAGATTTTCCTCATCCTATATGCGGAAAATCTAAGGTGGGAGGATGTGAAAAATAAAGAGGTATTGTACTGCCGTTGGTACACTCGGAGTTACCGATCCGCGGTCGCATTCGAGTGTGTTGAGAAAGAGGGCGTAGTTAGCGTTCGCGCCCGCCCGTAGTGAGGAGATCGCGTTCGTGTCCGTCCGCGATTCCCGAAGCCAGTTGGTTCCGATCGGCGTTTGAGAGCGAAAGCAATAGCGTGCGAAGGGAAGTATTCCGAATAAAGCGTCGTCTTAGATATATGTTCCTGGTTATTTTATGTGTACCCGACCACTCTATCCGCATCAACGTTAAGAGAATTAACAAAAGCCGAGTGCATTTAAGCAATGAGTTTCTGAATCGTCCATGACCATGTCCGCGAGGATCGAGGAAAGAGGGGAACCCATAGGACTACCAAAAATCTGCTCATATATTTGGCCGTTAAAGGAGAAACTAGTGGAACTTAATACAAGATCGATAGCGTATAAGAACTGTTGTAAATTAAGTTTAGTGTTCGTAGAGATCTCATTCCATCTATTTTCTATAGCCTTGAAGACTAATTCCTTCGGGATGTTAGTGTAAAGGGCCGTAACATCAAGTGAGAATAAGATCTGGTTATCGTTAATTGTCAAATTTTTTATCTGTCTTGCGAATGACCAGCTATCTTTAATATAAGAGTCAGGTCGGCGCACAGTGGGAAATTTCGGTGACTTTTTGGACAAAAATCTTGTTAGAGCTCAATTCTTTATGAAACTGAATGAATTTTTTTTTTAAATACTCGTAAAGACTTATACTTTAGACAGGAACTGCGATAATTTAGTTATCTTTAAACCTACATTTAAAAAAATTATCAAATGCGAGTAAAAGTAAAACTCATGTATGTGTATGTAAAGTTGGCATATCAATTGTCAGCATATAAAAAAAAAGTGGAGTTCTCTTTGCATACAACCGAGTTCTACAGTTCTTGATAAATTTTAACAATAGTTCTGGTCATTTAACATAAATAAACGGAAGTTGAGAAATGATATGCTAACTTCCCGCGAAGTCAGCATATCATATAATTTTTTCAAAAATTACTCCAATGAATTTTATAGTTTTTGACGAGTTCTATAGTTCTATAACATAGTTCTGACCATTAACTATCTCTAAATAATTATTAACAATTATTATCAGCATATCACTCGTACTACAGTGATATGCTATGCTTCTGCGATAAGTTCTCGGCTCGTTCGAGGTTTTAAACAATAGTTCTAAACCCCCTGACGATAGTTCCGTACAATTCTTACCACTCTCTACTTTTACATAATTATTAACAATTATTATCAGCATATCACTCCTACTACAGTGTTATGCTATGCTTCTGCGACAAGTTCTCGCAGAGGTTTAAAACTTCGAACGAGCCGAGAACTTGTCGCAGAAGCATAGCATATCACTGTAGCACGAGTGATATGCTGATAATAATTGTTAATAATTATTTAGAGATAGTTAATGATCAGAACTGTACGGAACTATCGTCAGGGGGTTTAGAACTATTGTTTAAAACCTCGAACGAGCCGAGAACTTGTCGCAGAAGCATAGCATATCATTGTAATACGAGTGATATGCTGATAATAATTGTTAATAATTATTTAAAGGTAGGGAGTGGTAAGAACTGTACGGAACTATCGTCAGGGAGTTTAGAACTATTGTTTAAAACCTCGAACGAGCCGAGAACTTATCGCAGAAGCATAGCATATCACTGTAGTACGAGTGATATGCTGATAATAATTGTTAATAATTATTTAGAGATAGTTAATGGTCAGAACTATGTTATAGAACTATAGTACTCGTCAAAAACTATAAAATTCATTGGAGTAATTTTCGAAAAAATTATATGATATGCTGACTTCGCGGGAAGTTAGCATATCATTTCTCAACTTCCGTTTATTTATGTTAAATGACCAGAACTATTGTTAAAATTTATCAGGAACTATAGAACTCGGTTGTATGCAAAGAGAACTCCACTTTTTTTTTATATGCTGACAATTGATATGCCAACTTCACATACACATACATGAGTTTTACTTTTACTCGCAATTGATAATTTTTTTAAATGTAGGTTTAACGATAACTAAATTATCGCAGTTCCTGTCTAAAGTATAAGTCTTTACGAGTATTTAAAAAAAAAATTCATTCAGTTTCATAAACATTCTCTAACAAGATTTTTGTCCAAAAAGTCACCGAAATTTCCCACTGTGCGGCGCACTGACTCGTGTAAGATACAGTGTAAGTAGCTAGCTACGTTGTAAAGCGGACTTCCGATAGCTGAGACGATTATGCGTAGGGGAAAACCAGCCTTATGAATTTTTGGTAGCCCGTAACATCGTGGGAGGTCACCATTCGTGCATCTTAATTTATGAAACGTACGATCGTCAACGATTTCGTTATCATGCCAAGATTTTATAAGATTATTAAGTTTAGTGGTTAACTTCCTTATCGGATCCTTGTCTAATCTTTTGTACTTGGATTCGTCGTTAAGAAGGTCAATCATTCGGCTATTATAATCGCTCTTATCCATAAAAACCGTGACCTGACCTTTGTCCGCTTTAGTCACAAGAATGTCGTTGTTATCCCTCAAAAATCTTTTGCATGTCTTAAATTCCTTCAAAATAAATCTATCTATATAATTAATATGCTCGGGCTAATTTAGGAAGACCTGCAGAGACTTTGCGATGGAGTTGCGTATTGGGTTGATAACATTATGTGGTATCCTATGACTGTTGACCTCAAAGTGTTTTATTATGTCTACGGCGGTGCGTGATCGATCTCCCTTTACCGAGCGAACAAAGGGTAGGCCGAACTTATCGCCAAGGCTAAAAAATCGCAATACATTGTCGAGAATAGTCCTATTCCTGATGTTAATAGACCATTTTGTTCTGTCATTGTTGAAAAACGAGTCGTACAAATTGTGCTTATTGAATAATCTGTTAAACTTATTGATAGAGTTACTTTTAGCAGTATTGTCGTGTTTAGTGATTGTTCGTCTATTAACTTCATAAAACTCTTCCAGGAACCGTGCCGGTAAGCGACCGGTCCAATCCCCCGGGTCGAAACGTCGTGATTAAGCGATATTGTTACTCGCCATTTGCGTCGATTATAATAAAGGTTCCTGTTTTAAATTATCATTGGCGGATTAATCTTCATCTTTTCGATTAAGAATTAACCTGTAAGTATCGTCTGGTTTAGGAATTAAGAATATACCGGACACAAATTGATCTTTGCAAGACTGGCATCGACTAATAACCCCTTTTTCAATTAATTTTCCAATTTGATCTTTAACTATAGCTTTCTCTTTTAGTGACCATAAGGGTTCTTTAGGGAACGATCTTTGAAAAACTGGTTTAGAAAAAGGAATTACATATCCTTGAGTCCAACTCAAAATTCTAGAATTGGAGGTTACTTCTCTCCATTTTTCTGAGAAAAGTCTCAATCTGCCAGCTGGCTTACTTACAACCGATATATCTACTCTTTCTTCTGCTGAGCTGGAGTCTGTGGTTTTTTATTGTAGCGGTTCCTTCCGTACTGATTCTCCCAGTTTTTCTTGTTGGGCTGGCTCTGAGTGTATGATTTGTTTCGATACCCGCCTGACATCCTGGGTTTTGAGGAGAAGCGTCGAGGCGGGCCCTTGAAGTTTTTTGCTTTTCCCGTATTCTTAGTTTTTTATTTTAACCCCTGGCCCGATTTTTCGATTGTCTTCGCAGCTTTAAGTCTTTCGCCCAACTTCTGGCCAAAAAGCCATTCATCTGATGTAGATGAATCTAACGTTTCTTTTTGTGAACTGCTAATGGTGGCGAGAATCAGACTCCTACGAGTTAACGACTCTTCCCTTTGTAGATCTGCTAATAAGCGAGTAGATTCGCTGAGTTTTTTAACTAAAGAGATCTGGGATGGTGATAGTTTTCTATCTTCGTTACCGGAGGTGCTGTTATTGATAATCTCAGCTATAGTGCTACCCAATAATGCAAGACAAGCGGTGATTTTCTTTTGCTTCTCTACAATACGCCCATCTCGTTTTGATGTCGTCTCATTTATGGAGGCCTTAATTTCTTCATTAAGTTTAGGAGGATCAATCAAAATACAATTCTTTGGTGGAACATGCTCCTTAATTAGTTTCTCTCTTTCTTCTTTTGGTAGGCCTTTCTTCAATCCGAACCGCTATACTCTTTGGAATGGCCGGAGCTAACACACTTTCCTGGTCCACGCGGTTACCAATAGCCTAAAAAATTTCTACATCCAGGTCCTCTATAACCACCTCTTCATTTTGCTCAGCTGTTTCAGTTTTTTTAATTGTCTAGGGCGGATGTTCCTTCAACATGCTTAGTTGTCGGTTGCTCCTTAGTCGACATTTGCCCCTCTGCCTGTATTGTGTTAGGATAATTATTTAGATCCGTATCTTGATTTGTCTCCTGTACAATATTTGTAACGGATTTGTCGATTTCTTCTAAAGAAGATGATCGGCGATTGTTCTCCAATAAAATCGGAGAATAGTCTGGTGGAGACCGTGACAGGCTTCGTAAAAGATCCTCCGGATCCTTCCGAACGGATTGTGCTGGACTACTTTGCCTCAATCGTAAATGGTGGCTTCCTAGTGTACCATAATGTCCATTTAGCCACAAAAGAAGCTCAAAAATAATTTTATTATTTAAATAATATTATTATTATGTCCGGACTTTTCATCCTTACTACCGAAACGGTCGTTTGTTTGTGACCAAAAAGAAAGAAGATCAGTTTTGCCTCTCATTTGAGCCAGTGCTTGCTAACAGTACCGAGCCTGTGGCCCGTTGCTAGGTTAGAATCCCTAACGCAATTGAATTATATCATATACGACAGCTCGCCAACAGGTTAGAGCCTGTGGCCCGTCAGTAGGTTAGAGCCTATGACGTAGCGCTATTTGAACTCGTATCTTATACGAACGTTCGCCAACAGGTTAGAGCCTGTGGCCCGTCACTAGGTTAGAGCCCGTGACGTAGCGCAATCGATCTTGTATCAAATACAAGCGCTCGCCGACAGGTTAGAGCCTGCGGCCCGTCACTTAGTCCAGTCAAAATACGGAAAAAAGGGGGGGGTACCTAGAAAAAATTGCAACACAAGGTTTTATTACGTCATTGTATTCAGAAAAATATACTGAACAACATATCCAAATTTCGCCATTTTCCGCTATCCCTAAATATGTTTTTTATTAACAATTTATAAACAAATTTGTTTCTCTCCACAAATACGATGAATTTCGAAATTTTTGTAGAGATCAAAGTTGTAGAGCAGACAAATATCTACAAAAAATGTTCTTATGAATTTTTTGAAATATCTCATACTATTTGAGATATTTGCAACAAGAGCTACTAGGCTACGCGCGGAGCGGAGCGGAGAGTTCTAACAAGCACACGGCAGTCTCTACCGGTCGCTGCTAGTTCTCTAGGTTCTACAAGGAACTTGAGTTGGTTTTCGATACTAGTATATGTGTCTATGTATACACACATATATATATATACATATATATATATAATATGATTGTACATAGGTGCGCAACTAAGTTTCCGGGTTGTTTTTATCAATAAAAAATGGAAAATTTCAAGAGAAATACAAAAAATGGTTTATTCAAAGTATCGTCCCTCGCTAGCTATACATTTTCGCCATCTCTCTGGCAATACATGAATACCGCGACAATAAAACGACGCGTCTTTGGACCGAAACCATTCATCCAACCAATTTTGCACTTCTTCGAAATTGGTCAAATGTAGCCCAGCCAAGCCATGCGCCATCGACCGGAACAAGTGATAATCGGAAGGCGCCAGGTCTGACGAATACGGCGGGTGCGGTAGCAGATCCCATTTCAGCGTTTTGATGGTGTCCTGGACGATGGAACTGCGATGGCACGGAGCGTTGTCGTGCTGCAATATCACTCGTTCGTGTCTCGTGTCCCATTCTGGCCGTTTTTCGAGCAATGTATGGTTTAAATTGATCAGTTGTTGTCGGTAGCGATGCCCATTGACAGTTTCGCTCGGTTTCAGCAGCTCATAGTACACGATTCCTTTCTGGTCCCACCAAACGCAGAGCATTGTCTTCTTTCCAAAACGATTTGGCCGTGCCGTCGATGTTGATTCTTCACCAGGTAAAAGCCACGATTTTTTGCGTTTGGGATTCTCTAAATATATCCACTTCTCATCGCCAGTAACAATTCGATGAAGAAAACTCTTTCTTTCATGCCGCAAAAGCAAAATTTCGGAAGTGGCTCTTCGATTTTCCATCTCTCTCAGTCAACTCATGCGGCACCCATTTTCCTTCCTTTTGAATTTTTCCCATGGCATGTAAACGTTTGGAAATACCTTGGTGAGTCATGTTTAATGCCTCCGCAAGTTGATCTTGTGTTTGCGTATCATCTTCATCCAATAATGCTTGCAGATCGGCGTCCTCAATTGTTTTTGGTCTTCCGGAGCGCTCCTTGTCCTCAGTGTCGAAATCGCCACTTCTGAAGCGTTTAAACCAATCTTCACAGGTAGTTTTCGATGGTGCATGTTCGCCGTAGGCCTCCTCAAGCAAACGACGTGCTTCAGCTGCATTTTTTTTCAAGTTAAAGCAGAAAAGCAAAGCTTCCCGCAAATGCTGTTTATTTGGCACAAAACTCGACATCTCCGTTGTTAGAAAAAATATTTTTGCGTTGCGATATGTGTTTATATAACGACTGGTTATTGTTAACAGATGTCCAAGCTATAACTTCAGACAATTTCAGACATGTAAGTTGAGTACATGTGTTATTGGTGCCATCTATGTGTGAAACCCGGAAACTTAGTTGCGCACCTAGATATATATATATATGTAGGATTATAAAAAGATATATATATTTGACAAAAACAATAAAAAAACAAAAAATGGGGTGACAATCGAGCCAACAGCCTCCTTGTGGCCACCCTGGAAACAGATGCTAATTTATCTAGCTAATGTTGGCCGTAAGCGCGCAGCGCTATAATGTTTTGAGCTTCCGTTGCAAATATCTCAAATAATATGAGATATTTCGAAAAACTCATAAGAACATTTTTTGTAGATATTTGTCTGTTCTACAACTTTGATCTCTACAAAAATTTCAAAATTCATCGTATTTGTGGAGAAAAACGAATTTGTTTATAAATTGTTAATAAAAAACATACTTAGGGATAGCGGAAAATGGCGGAATTTGAATATGTTGTTCAGTATATTTTTCTGAACACAATGACGTAATAAAACCTTGTGTTGCAATTTTTTCTAGGTCTAATCGTATTTTGACTGGACTAACTGTGTTAGAGCCCATGACGTAGCGTAATCGATCTTTTATCGTGTATTAGAGCTTATTCGTTTCGTATTGTATATGTAATTTCGAGAGGATCTCCTTTCTTCGTCTTATACGCTCAGATTTGCGACCGTTTATTGTCTTACTTACTTGAACTTTTCTTCTGTTTTTTAAACTTTCTCAATAGACGTCTCATCTTTTTAACTACTCTATTCTCTTTACCTTCTTCGTCTGAATCAGAATACCTGTGCTTTCTTTTTCCCATCTTGAATATCTATAATTACTCTTGCACGGACGATGTGACTACCTCGGCACGAAAATAAGGAATGACGCTGGGAGATGGGAGAGCACGGAACTTTGGTTTAACTTTAGAATTTGTGGCGCCCTCGGCATAGAGTCAAGGAGTACTACATTTCATCTTGAGGAAAGAGGCGCGAAATACAATAAAGTAATTAGTAATTAACTGTTAATATAACAAATCTCAAATTTTCTTTTATATTATTCTGTACATCTGTATATTTGTTCTATGATCAATGTACAAGTATAAGGATGGTATAAAATGAACAATTGGTTACAGATGTTTTATGTTGTTCATGTTGAAAAGTGGTTTCAAACGATCCCAGCTAACTGGGTGATAAAATAAATAAAATTATCCATTGGCCTACTGAAAAGAAATCCATGCTTACAATGTGGATAAAAAAAGAAGTACCATACAAATCAGATTGGAAGAAATACAAGTACTCTTGTTTGTTTGGACCATTCGGTAAGTAAGAGTCTAAAAGTTTTACAATTTAAAGTCCTGTAATATCTGTATTCTTCTATGATTTCTTATAAATTTTTTCTATATCGTTTTTATAATTTATTGCAGAAAGTTATGAGGATTCCAAAAATTTTGAAAAGCAATGCACAGGATACTCTTCCCAGGACGAAATATTGTGTGAACAATATACAAGTAATAATAAGCTGTCCCAAAAACGATCTCGAAAAAGAAATCCAAAATACGACGAAACTAATAGTGAGCAATCCTCAGAATCCGAAGGTAACGTTATGCATATGGAATATGTGTGTGTGTGTATCGATGCTAGTTTTTCAATAACAAACGTTTCAATCGCACGAATGAGATTATAAAAACAAATGATATCAATGTGAAGTATAATTATTATCCATAATTGATGCGTTACTACACGTGTGTATAGCAAGTAACTTCCTGAATCATTCTTATAGTATTCTTCTATAAATTCCTAAAGAATTACAATTCAGAAAAGGAGAAAACTTGAAGAATACTTTGCGTATTCACTGTGCTATCTGGGTAGCGTCTTATTGTCGTGGTAAGCAAATTGACAGTTTCCTTCACGCGGTTTTTTTTTAAGGAATCTGGAATTTCTCTCTTATTTTTTCTGATAGTGCCTACAACATTTAACGAAAACTCACGTTCCATTTTTTCTATCAACGGCACTGAAGTAAACCAGTTGTCGCAGGTAATATTCCGACCGCTGTTATAAATTGGTTCGCTTAATTTTCTAACATAATATGATGGAACAGCTTCGATCGGATCCTTTTGCACTGTCCCAGTGTATGGGATAGCTGTATACATATAAGAAGTCAACGAGTTATTTAGCATGACAATTTTCAAGCCATACTTGTCAGGCTTGTTCGGAATATACATACGGAAAATACATTTACCCCGGAATCCGAGAAGCTGTTCATCAATTGTCACATTCTGATATGGTTCATAATAAGCGTGCAATTTGCAATAAATGCTTCCCAAGTTTCGCGAATATGAGCAAGTCGATCTTGGCTTTTACGTTCTTCGCGCGTAGCTCTATCATCAAATCGCAAGCAGAGTAGTAAAAAAAGAAAACGATTTTCGCTCATCCCACATCGAAACATTGACATACCATAAGGCTTTCTCAATCGTCTAATATTTGTGCCGCTTAATTTATGCACCCCGGCGAAATATAATAACTCGATGAATGCTTTTAATTCCACAATATCTAAGAAACTGTAGTGCTGGGAGATATTTCTCGCTCTAAGTCTAGCTACAAATCGCTCTATTTCCTCATTTGTATGCGTTACAATTTTATCGAGTATCTCATCCGTAAATAAAATAGACCACGTTTCACGTGCCGTCAACACATCTTGAGCAATTCCTATCGCGCTTGCTTCATGTTCTCTCTGCGACGAACGCCTACCTCTTATCTCCGGAGCTTTGAGAGACCATTTAAAGTTATTTTTAGAACGCAAGTAGCTTTTCCGTCCACGTTTCGATGTCGTTGGGCCAACTGCTTCCTCTCCGTCTGTTATGAGATCTGATTCTTCCTCCGTTTTGCTACTACTTTGTTCTTCGACATTCGCTTCTTCGTTCTCGCTTTCGCTTTCATTATTATCAAGGTCGTCCTCGTGCTGTTGGAAAAGCAGGTCCGCTATCTCCAAAGTACTGCGTGACTTCGAACGCGTTTCCATTTCGTATTATAACCTGAAATAATCCGTATTGTAAGATAACCTCAAATTATGTGATATGTTGCGGTAAATAAATAAAATGAAACATCTCAAAAAATTCCACTAACACGTAACGTGGGTATAGCATACCCGAAACAAACTTCCTTACCTTTTTGCTCGGCTTCTATGGCGAGACTAACGCTGCTTCAACTTCGACATTCAAGACGAAACCTGAAAGTTTTTCTACAGACCCATACCAGACCACTACCATCACCCGTTTCGAAATGGCGCGTATTTAAAAAACCGACCGGATATGGCATATCTAACGTGTTAAGGGTTAAATTCCCACTATAATTGAATTTAATTTATTCTTAGGTGCTCATATTTTTTTACAAAATTTATTAAATCATACAGTTAAACGGTTGACTAAATTCATCACTATTCCATTATTGATTAAAAAAATACAATTGATTTCTGTGCGCGAGCGGAGGAAGGAGTCGGAGTAGAGGCGCGTGAGAAGGGCTTATTGCAGAATTCTTGTTCTTGTATTTACACAGTCTTTTAATCTCTAGTTATTTACAATTATTTACAGCGTCCGCGAGTCACGAGTTTATTCCTCGAAGAAACGACTCTTATTCCGCGAACCACGGTTTGTACCGTCTCGAATTATAGTACTTCGCGGAAACGATGTTTAATTCCGCGAGCCACGTATCGCACCGTCATCGGAGACTTTACGCGAGCAACGCAAGGCCTTCTCGTATCGCACGAAATAATTTGCTTGATTTACTACAACGGACGTATTAGAATCGAGTGCGAGCCGCGCGCGGAGGTCCGGGCCTTTTATACCAGCGCGTCACGCATCCCCGGTAACGAGCCGAAAAATTAGTTGAGCCAATCGGCCGTCGACCCACCGAATTTTCGTTCGAGTTGAACTCAGCGGATTTCGGAGTCGGCAACCGATCAGCTGTTTACGCCGTGAATAACGTCGGTTATTTCCGAAATAATTCTAAGTTTAACTTATAATTTTCTTCGCGATTATTCACGCGGTCGTTTGCGAAAGCTCGCTTTCGAACAAAAATGGGGCTGTGACGGTAGTTCTGGCCATTCCGAATATATGCAAAAACCTCACACATTAAAAGATAGCAGTAATGACGAATGCGGTAACAGTGGAAATGAAAGTGATAATAGCGAAAATAAAAAGTCTGAAAACAGATTTAGTGACTCTTTATTTTTCCTATCATTTGTGTCATTGCGTTTGGTTGGATATTCTGATGATGATGTTAATAAACCAATAATATTATGGCACAATTCTCGACCATCATCTGCACACTGGTGTCGACCCATCAAAATGTTATATAAAAAGGAGACAGCAATACTCATCCAAGAGGAAGTACGAACAGTGCAAAATGAAATCGACTGCTTACAACCAATAAACATTAATGAGAGCGCCCTTATGGAAAAATACACAACTTTTGGTGTTAACCGTTTAAAAAACACCAAAGAAAAACCCTTAAAGTTGGATGTGATTTCGGACCGCCAATTGAAGGTTAACCATCATTTGAAAGTTAACCTTCAATTGGCTGTCCGAAATCACACCCAACTTTAAGGGTTTTTCTTTGGATGATGGTTAACTTTCAATTAATGGTTAATCCTTAAAAATGACCGTATAAACCCTAAAAATATGAACCCTCAAATGAAAGTAACACCCAAAGAGAATAAACCCCATATTTAAATGTTCTCAATTTGCTTCCGCCAATAATACATACCCGCCAAAGAGAACATCACCACACACTATGTAAAGTTTATACATATATATATGTATAATAAGGTTTTATTTCGTGTGCCAATTATTTCCACCAACTATCTCAGAAAGTATTGGTTTATTGGAAAAGTCTTTTAGATAAAAATTGAAGGGTTTGAAGGAGACCGCAGTAGATGATTTTATTACATTTTGGGTCCGGGGCCTGTATTGAGCCCAAGTCAAATTTTTTAAATAAAAACTCCTATTTTTTATTGTATCATCTTTCTCTACTAATAAATTTGAACAACTTTTGTCTGAAACATTTTTTTATTTGCCCAATACTTTTTGAGATATTCAAGGAAAACTTGGTAACTTTTTTCAATATTTAGCTTACGATATCTTGATAATTGTTTGCCAGAGGAAAAAGTGGTATAGAGGACTTTTTGACTTGATTTTGTCTTAAGAATATGCTGTTGCAATAGCTCTCCAATTTTTTTTTAAATGTTTGTAAACACTCCAAGAAGATGCATACACAAATATTTAAAAAAAATTGGAGTATACTATTGCAACAGCAAGGGAGACGGCTGGTCTAGTGGGTAGAGCGCCAGATTCGTAATCCGGAGAACCAGGTTCGAATCCCGCTAGGCCGATGAGAATTTTTCTCAGCAAAACGCTGCCCCCCCCCCCCATCTGGCGGATAGATCCCAAATGGATACAAGTAGATGAAGAATCCACCATATATGTAATACTCCTATATTGCTGACAGACCTACTTTTCTATAGGATGTGTGCTCGCCAACATTACGGTGCAGACGATATTCGTGTCTCACTCTAAAGCAGACAATTTGGCCGTTCTGCGCATGCCCGACGTCTGTAAGGCAATATATAGCTTGCGCAGATGAATACGAATAGGTTATTCACCGAGTATTATGAAGTAATACTCGGAAAGAAAAACCACAATCAGAAAAATAAGCTTTAGTCACATTAACGACGTACATATTTTTAACATAAATTAAGAATGACATTTATAAAAGGTAGACCAAATTTTAAAAAACACTAGAAATATTAATCGACTCTACTGGCCATTATAATTGCCAAGACAATACGACCACGATTTGGTTCGATTATCGTCAAGACGCTCTTTTAACGAATATAAATTGACAATGAAAATTACATATTAGTTAAAAGAGTGTCTTGACGATAATCGAACCAAATCGTGGTCGTATTGTCTTGGCGATTATAATGGCCAGTAGAGTCGATTAATATTTCTATTGTTGTTTATTATTTGACTGATGGCGAAGTAAAAGTGATTTATTCTGTTTAAATTTTAAAAACTTACAAATTAGTTTTAGAAATCAGCATCTTTTTTTTAATACCAAGGATGAAAATGTTTCAAAGGAATTATCAGGATGTATGCAATAAATTACAATAAAATGAAGACTTGGACAAATGTTTTTATTTTTAAAAATCACAATCCAAATAGTACAGATGTCCTCAAGACATCCTGGATTTCTCGAGGACGACTTGTGTTATGTGAGAATACTATTGATTATTAAATAAAATTAACTTAGTATACTTAGCTCGAAGGTAACTGTCTTTTTCAGACATTTTCTTTGCTTCATCGAATAATTTTATGTTAATATATAATTCAATTATATAATTACAAAGTTGGGTCCGATGATTATCAAATATCTCTTGGCTCAAAACATGTTTGTTCATGATCTCATTATCAAATGGAATGCCTAGTTGACTAAATATCTTATTTACTATGATTGTTTTAATATTTCGACTCAACAATGCGTGGGAGTACTGACGGAATATTCTTTCTGAAACTTTGCAAATTGAAATAACGTCTTTTGATGGAATAACGAAGGGACCCCTATTTTTCAATTTTGACAAAGGTGGCATACTTTCACCCAGTAATTGTTCTTTGCATATGGGACAATCTATGATAGGCATAAGTTTATGCGATACAAACCCCGAAATATAACAAACAACTTCTTCTACAAATGTTGATAATGCAAAACATGTGGAGACATAATCATGGTCGAATTCTGACGTACTTTGTAGCATGTTGGGGTTACCAATCGGGCATTTTAAATTGTCTTTTCTTGAGGAAACGTGCAAAATTTCGACATTATCAAAAAGACAATTGCCATTTTGAAATTCTTTAATTTCATGTCTTACCAACAAACGTTTGTAAGAAGTTTGAAATTGCAGAGCGTTTGGATTGTTGTTGAAACCGTTACGGCCTCTAATAGCTGAGAAAAACGTTTCTAAATAGTCCCGTGACAACTTATAGGTGAGCAAATATGTTAAGCCCAAGGATTTTAATTTGTCAAAAAGAGGAAAAATATTTCGCAGACATACAATTATACCTATGTGGCGGCTAAGAGCCCCCTGACAGACGGCGGCTCAACCGCCACACCGAGCGCACACGAGCGCGCCCCTGCCGAACGGCAGCCCGTTCTACACGCCCTGCCAGAGCGCGCGCGCCAGCGGCACGGCAACCAGCCGCGCGCGGTAAACACGCGCTACCAGCGCGAGGATGAACACAACAAGCTTCCGCCGATAGGCGGCTGAGCTTTCGCGAGTTCAATGTTCTGCAAGGACGTGTATATAAGACCGCACCAGGAAAGCCCCAGCAGCATTCACGGTTCATATACTCCTTATAACCGGAGGTATCGAGAGTGATAGACTTTTTGGCGACTGACGTGTCGAACTGCCACCACGCAGATTAGTGACGTCAACCAACCCACGTGCATCGCTGCCGCCGGCAAGGGAGTACTGTGGCGGCCGCGTGCGCCCCTATCAAGACGGCAACACGTTCAGCTACGTTTCTCGCGAGCGCTCGACCGCGCCGACCTAAACGTATAAACAAATCCGACAGCAATATTCATCGCCCTGACCGACACTCTCACCGACGCCTCATCGGACGACACGAGTCAGGCGGGCACATAGTGGAGCAGCACCATCGCGACTCGCAGAGAGTCGCATGGTATTTTTGGGGACGCATACTCCACATACCATCGCTACCTCCAATCATACACTCCTCTCCATCACAATCATCCATTGACATGCATATCCCCATACCTAAAAAGCCAGTCTTACGTTGCGTCTTCAAAATAGGCGTTCCCTTGTCATCGGTCAAATTAACGATATATTTTTCAAAAATTTCGGCATGAATTTTCAATCGTGAGTAATTGCTATCCATCAGTGGGCAATTAAATTCTTGTTTTGAAAATCTATTTTTGCAGTTAAGCATGTCCGCCATGTCATTAAAATTTTGACAGAATTGCGCAGTGGCAGCAGATTTGGAAAAATTTTCTTGAATTTTTTTATCTGGCAATTGGCTTACAAAAATTAAAGACTTGCTTACGCTTTCACTCAGGGTTTGCATCGCTAACTTCACGTTCATTTTATTGTTCTTATAGTGTATGTGTTTCTTCGTTAATTTATTGCCAGCTCTAATACCTTCGTCGCGCTGCAATTTATATAATTGTTGAATATAATACCAAAGAATTTTCTCTCCGTTTGCAGTCCCTATAATTTCGCAATCTCCTAATGTATTTCGAACTAATTTAATCATATGGCACAAATCCAAAAACACATAACAAGGCTCCATTGTAATTGGATTTGTGAAATATGGTTTAAAATTCGATCCATATTCGAAATTGGCACCAAGTACTTCGCACATTCTTAAGTTACTAGACGCTCCATCAAAAGTCACAGAATACACGCTGCAATTATGTGAATGCAAAGTTTCAAGTGCTAATTTTAATAGATTTGCACGTTCAACGCTGTTCAATCCTCCAACAAGAAAATACCCTATCGGAACTTTCCAGCTTTCATTTTGTGACACTACCATGAACACTAATGCATTTGTGGCCTTAATCGGGTTATTGTTTTTACAACACTTATTTCCCTGTGCGTCTTCGAAATTACCGAAATCGATGCCACCATAATACTGCCCACTATATTTATTGTATATAACTTCCTGTTTAATAGACATTTCGTCGATAACAAGATTTACAACGAATTTTTTTTTTTCGAAGCTCGCACAGCAATTGCTTGCAATGCTTCTTTTGTAAAACCGGGTGATCCATCGACCACCTGGTACCACGCTCTTATTGTTGATGGATGTGGAAGAATTCTTTTTCCCCACATTTTTCTTATATAATTATACGTTTTTGGCGAATAAAAATGTAGAGTTATTGCGAAGCTGCGAACCTCCTCGGAATACTTTCCTCGACGTTTCTGCAGTAACTTAGCTAACATATTTTTCATTTCATCAGACATCATACTCTATGAAAATGAAAATCAAGAAAAGACAATTGTAATAAACTTTCCAGGTCTTTAAAATTGTCAAACGATAAACCTGAGAATATACGTATAGCTAAAGATAAATAGCTATGCGTATTTAATAAAAATACAATGTTATCTACAATGATCTGTTCACAGATTATAAGAGTATATAATCTAGTTCTATTCCATATAACAGTTACTACGTTTACGCGAGCGTTACTTCTGTAGTAACTTACGATAATTCCTTCGCGTATATATATATATATATATATATATATATATACGATAATATACTTATATATATATATTAAAATGGGCCACCCTGTATATATATATATACAGGGTGGCCCATTTTAAAAAATCCAGACAAATATCTCGAAAAATATGAAACATACGGAAAAACGTTTCAGACAAAAGTTGTTTGGTTCGAAGGGTGACATAAGATGGTGTCATTGGTTTGACCTTGGATGGTCGTTTAAAGCTCACGTAAACGACACCTTTAATTTCTTAAATGGAAACCCCTATTTTCCAATACATATTCTTGTAGCTAATCTCGAGGGCTTTTCAAAACACTATAATAAAGTATTTTTTTGTTAAGAACTTTTGGAATTGTGAGGCTTGAAAGTTCTAGTATTTTGACATAAAATACAAAATATCTTGTAAAACATTAAGTTTTCAGTAATGTTACCTTAATACTTTTATGCACAGAATAATGAGACGAATCAATTGGTATGAAAAAAAGACATAGTTGCTTTTAAGAAAAAGTATGCAGATGCGTGTTGCCAATTACATATTCTTTCTTAAAGGAACTGTGCCTTTTTTCATACCAATTGATTCGTCTCATTATTCTGTGCATAAAAGTATTAAGGAAACATTACCGAAAACTTAATGTTTTACAAGATATTTTGTATTTTATGTCAAAATACTAGAACTTTCAAGCCTCATAATTCCAAAAGTTCTTAATAAAAAAATACTTTATTATAGTGTTTTGAAAAGCTCTCGAGATTAGCTACAAGAATATGTATTGGAAAATAGGGGTTTCTATTTAAGAAATTAAAGATGTCGTTTACGTGAGCTTTAAACGACCATCCAAGGTCAAACCAATGACACCATCTTATGTCCCCCTTCGAACCAAACAACTTTTGTCTGAAACGTTTTTCCGTATGTTTCATATTTTTCGAGATATTTGCCTGGATCTTTTAAAATGGGCTACCCTGTATATATAAACGGGATTTTCCTTCGCGTAAACGGGATTTTGTAGTAACTTACGATAATTTACTCCGCGTAAACGAGTGAATTATCGTAAGTTACTACAGAGATAACGCTCGCGTAAACGTAGTATATGACTACGATTTACGCCGATCAAGAAGTTCTAACATCGATGCTATAACTTGATCGGCGTAAATTGGGCCGTGTAAACGTAAAATTAGAAACTTCTTTTATATACAATTGCAACAATCGGAATGTGATTTAAATGGGATTATGTTACCGTTAATGAATCTCCTGCTTCGTGGGACATCAATCCTTTATCATTTAAATGTTTAATCATATCTTTTAAAGAGGTGATACGTTCCCTATGATATCTGTTGATGTCTTGCAAGTGTTTAATTTTTTTTAACCTCTCTTGCTCCTTGTCTTTTATAAACTTTAGAGTTCGTCGAGCTCTTCTTGGAGTGGCAAAATCAGGTGAAGTAATTTCCGAGATATAGCGTAATTGATGAAATCGACGCTTCTTAGGAGTACTAACGTAATTTTCATCAAAACCTAAGTAAAACAAGTTTAATTATAATTAAAAAAAAAAACAAGCATATGATTCTGAACTGTTGGATCTATTGAAAATAATAAATAAATGACTTACAATTACGTTTTGATTGATCGGTTTCTATTGAGTTCTGTTGGAATTCCTTCAATTCAAGGTTCTGTTGGAAGGAAGGCTCACAGTCAGCTGATGAAGGAGAATCAACTGTATCATCCATTACATCTTGAAGAATAGGCGCACAGTCCGTCGATGATAAATAAGAGTCGACATTTAGTGATGTTACATTTTCTTCGATAATGTTGTCACTTGCTAGCACAACCTCAAATCGGGATGAATTCGGAATACACATTGAAGGAACTGACCCAGGCTTTAGAACTATTCTTGAATTGCCAGCAACTTTCGTTATCTTCAAATTTTCAGAAACAAAGTGAACTGAACAAATGTAAACATGAGATACATCATCTGCCTCGGGTAACCCACAAGCATCCTTCCATTTCTGACAAAGAGTTAGATTCTTTGGAAATCTGTAAAAAAACGATTAAAAAATTACAATTTTATGATAAAAAATTTTAATTCTTATAATTTATGAAACTTACCCATGTACAGAAATGTATTAATTCTTTGATGGCTTACGATTGCACAAATAACAACTTTTAGACATTTTTATTGAATGATAATTCCAAATTGTATGTATGACAAATGTGTACATACAATAATACAATTTCCTGACTTTACTGACCAAATAACCTGCAAATCACACCAAAATGAGTTTCTGTGCACTCCCACCCTCGGTTTCAACGCATGCGCACAACGCACATTTCGTCCGCTCTAGAGTGAGACACGAATATCGGTCTGCACCGTAATGTTGGCGAGCCTTCTCGAGGTCTGTCAGCAATATAGAAGTATTACATATATGGAATCCACACCCCAGCGGTCGGGTACTTCCGAGAGGAAGGGGGGGGCCGCGCGCACGCGGGGAAACGCCATAAGAGATGGGCGAGGGGGGCGAGGGAAAGGGTATAGGTTCATCGGTGGGGGGGAGTTGCAGGGGGAAAATTCCCCACGCAATTTACTAGTAACTGGACAAAGGCTTATCGCTGTCCAATCAGATTGCAGTACAAAGACTCGAGGCTGTCCAATCAGATGCGAGTATTTTGTAATAACCTGAAAGACATAAATTCCCTAGGCGGGCGATAGGGAATTTCGCGCCGCAGTGTTGCTACCGGGGTGGGGGGATCGTCGTTCCCGGGCGCTCCGAGGGGGCGCTCGGATCGGCGGTTCCGCGTTATCGACCGCGTTATCGGCCGCGCGCGGAAATCCACCCCGATTCGCGCGTCATTGCGATTAATTTTTTATTGGGCGCGTTCGAACTCGTTCGAGGTCGCTCTTCTCAACGCCCCCGCGCGGTGGGGTGGGTGAGCGCGCAAAAACGCGTTCGAACGTGTTCAAGGTCGTTCTTTTCGCGGGTCCCGATAACCGTTCTTCGTTCTTGTTTGTCTCGGTTCGAAAGTTGTTTTGATCCTTCTCTACGTATCGTAGATGACCCAATCGCGGCGATCGCGGAGTAAGCGGAGTCGGGGGATCTAGGGAGCGCGGGATCGTATCGAGATAGGTACGGAAAAGAAAAAGAGAGAACACATATATGAGATATCCGCGTACGAGCGGTAGTTTTTATTTTTGAAAAAATAAAATATGTATATACATACGTCAATACGCGTTTACATTTGTATGTGTATGAATATATATATATATTTGTAAACGTGCGTCGTGACATTCAGGATTTGAAACAAAGCGCGGTAATCTCACAGTCGACGATCTTGTTAGGATCGAAAAATTCGCTTTTCAGTATCGCAGTCTTAGCCGAAGTTCCCGTCTTAATCGCGTTGGCGGCTATCTCCTGATAGCGCGAATACTTCGCGTCGACTTCCTCGGTTACCGCGTTCAGCGCCGAGACGATGCGATCGACGCAAAATTGGAAATTGTACAGCGAGAGCAGGGTGGTGAGCGACATTGCCAGACGAGCCGCGTTGGGTAGCTCCATACGCAAGATCGACAGGTTGTTGATCAATCCGAATCACAGCGTCAGGTCTCCGATCGATATCGGCGAGGGGGGACGGGTTCCTTCGACGAGGTTGGATCGCAGACACGACAATATGTCGCGTTTGCGCTCGACTAGTCCTTTCCACATATCGAGCGTCAGAGAGATCTCCTTGCCTTGCTTATCTCCCAGGGCGATATCCACGTACGAAGGTGCGGGTATACCGTACCACGGTGACTTAACCGTGACACCGATGGCCAAGTATTTGTAGCCAGTCGTCGTCAGCGTATAACGCGTCGTCAGGATGCGCACCGCAGGCGCGACGACGGGGTTGCGAACGTCGTTGGGGGGGTGAGAGCTGGAACGCGACTCCCGATGATGATGATCGTCCGTCGATTCGATCCTTCGTCTTTTACCGTTGTCGTTCACCTCCGAATCCGTCTCGCGAGGGGAAAGATCCCTCGGCGCGGGTCGATCGATCAACGTCGAGAACATTTCGCACACACACGCTATAGTATCGTTTGTTTCTTTTTTACGGCGCGTCGTATTCGGCTGACGATGCGATACTGATGCTTTGGCGGGAACACATCGGTATAAGTAGAAAGTTCTTACTTATATCGCGCGATGTGTGGTGTGGTGTGGTGTGGTGTGGGGATTTGCGCAGTCCTCTACTTCCTTTGGTTGGCACGGCGATCGGAAAGCCGTCGTCGTCGTCGTCCGAATCGCTCGCCGGTGACGTTAAATCGCCGACGCGTGCGATTCGATCGAGAAGATCGCGCAACTGCCGCAACAGGTCGGTCTTAGGGCAGACGATATTCAGCATCCGTAGATCGAATTTACCGGCGGCCGTGACGGTTTTCGTAAATTCCTTGAATCTGTAGAACTGCGTCCGAGTGGTGAAGTACAGATTGCCGTCGACGTATCGGAAGATCGACGTCACGCCGGTCGGTATTCCGGGAAACGTCGCCTCGAGAGGCGTACGTCTGACGACTTTCTTCGTACATTCGTCTATCTCGCCCACCGAATTACCGTTGTACATCACGAAGGAACGGCCTCTGTGGGTGTTTACCGCTCCGTTGATTATCGTTTTTGCGGGAAATCCGAGTTCTTGCAAGGTCTTCGGCCAATTTGGCCTCAGAGAAAATTCCGGATATTGAACCATGTATACCAAATTATCTACGAACACCATGAGATCACCGGAC
This sequence comes from Temnothorax nylanderi, assembly GCF_030848795.1. NCBI lineage: Eukaryota > Metazoa > Arthropoda > Insecta > Hymenoptera > Formicidae > Temnothorax > Temnothorax nylanderi. The sequence goes on along the minus strand of NW_027249355.1, from coordinate 52,464 downwards.
AGAGATTGATAGGCGGCAGCTATGCGCGTGTAATTGTCGTGAAGAAAGCTCATGTGATTCGACAGGGCTAACGGTCCATTGTACGTCCTACCGTCCAGATCGATCGACCAAACGTAACGCTTGTACGAGATGTACATTCGATTTTCCAAAATCAATATCGCGTTTACGCGATCAAGGGCGCACAGGTCCGGCGATGGCTGCGGCGGCGGCGCCGGCGTCTTCCGCGAGGGCTCGTTCGTCAGTTTTTCGCCGTACAAACGTTGAATGTTAATAATGTCGAATTTGTCGAGCTTAACCGGATACTGCTTGTCGGGCGAGTACGCGAACATCACCGAAGTCTTGCGCTCATTGTGCGGCAATCCGAGAGAGTGACCGATCTCGTGCGTCAGCGTGAAATGCAGGGAGAACTTATCCGAGGGATTTTTACCGACGTGAATATGCGGCTCGTCCCCGTCGACGTGCACCTCGGAGACGAACCCCGCTTCGTCCGTCGGGAGATACGCGTGGGCCAGCACGTTACCGGGACAGTCGAATTTGGCCGAGCAATTTGGGCCGTTTACGTTGATATTCGTGTTACCGTGACGTAGGCGTCGAAAAAATATTATAATGTCAGGATTCGTTTCGGAGCGTTCGAACGTCAACGCCGAATGTTGCGACCACAGGTCGAACGCGGCCCGCGCGGACCTGCCGCTGTGCCCGACGCGCGATAAACCGCCCGGTAAGCGGCAGGAGAAACTGCTCGCTACTCTCTACGACAAATCGCGTTACGTGACGCACTATCGAAACCTGCAGCATTGTCTGCGACTCGGTTTGCGTCTGACGCGCGTTCGTCGAGTCTTGCGATTCGCCCAGTCACCGTGGCTTCGCGGCTACATCGAGCTGAACACGACGTTCAGGACGCGCGCGAGCAACGAGTTCGAACGGACTATGTACAAACTGATGAACAATACCGTCTTCGGCAAAACGATGGAGAACGTGCGCGATCACGTGGACGTGCGTCTCGTGACGCGATGGGACGGGAGGTACGTTGCGGAAGCGTTTATCGGCAGGCCGAACTTTTACAGCAGAAGCGTCTTCTCGGAGAATCTGGTCGCGATCGAGCTGCGAAGGCTCGAGGTAAAATTCAACAAGCCAGTCTACGTGGGTATGTGTATTCTCGAGATATCCAAGACGCGTCTCTACGAGTTTCACTACGACTACCTGGTGCCGCTCTATCGCGACCGGTGTCGAATTCTTTACACGGATACCGATAGTTTGATCTATTCGCTGGAGTGCGAAGACGCGTACGAGCGTATAAGACGCGACATAGACAGGTTCGACACGAGCGATTACGCGGAGAATAACGCCCACGGCATGCCGCGCGTCAACAAGAAGGTGCCCGGTTCGATGAAGGACGAGAACAACGGCGCGATCATGACGGAGTTCGTGGGCCTCAGAGCGAAGATGTACACTTACAAGGTACTCGGACGCGACGACACCAAGAGAATAAAGGGTGTTAAAAGAAACGTAGTCGCGAAGAAGATCACGTTCGAGGATTACGTGGCGTGCCTGCGGAATGCGCGTGAGCTGAATACGCGCCAGTCGTGCATACGCTCGACGTTGCACGAGGTTTACACCGTGTCGGAGCAAAAACTAGCTCTCAGTCCGCACGACGATAAGCGATACGTGACGTTGGACAGCGAGGAAACGCTTCCGTGGGAACATTACGGAATACCGGTGTAAAAAATATACAATATCATACGCTTTCTAAAATTGTTTTATCGTAAAAAATCAATAACATGTAAGAAACAAACCAATGAATGTGGAAACTTTTATTAATAATAAAGTACATGTTGTGCGTGTCTACGAATGTCTAAGTATTTCTGTTACAATACAGACGCCTTATCTATCCACGAATTGTGCGAACTGTCCATCCCTAGCCACTTCACGTACACTCGATTGCCGCGCTTACGCAGGACTTTTTCCACGAGATAGACGTCGGGATTGGAGACGCGTAGAAACTCGTGTTCGTAGAATCCTCCGGCTATCGCTTTTCCGCGAATGTCTTTCAACCGATACGGGATTGGTCCTTTGTACTTTGGCTATGCGAAAGATCTCGGTGGTCCAATTGGGAGTGTAGCCCTTTTCGAAGATCGTTTTGAATTTGCTCACGCGCACCGGATCGTCGACTCGAAATCTCACCGGCGCGGCGATCTTCGCGCGACTGTACACCGTGCGCAGCAGTTTTTCGGCGACGGTGGGCGTCACGTCCGCCGGACGTATTCCGATCGTTCTGTGTCTGCGACGATTGTAATTCGACAAGAGGCGCGGCAGCGAGTCTATCCATCTGTACGATCCCTGGAGCGTGAAGAGCTTCCACATGTCGTTTTTCAACGTGCGATTGAATCTCTCCACCACCGACGCTTTCATCACCGAATACGTGGAGTAGTGATTCACCTTGTGCGCGTCGAAGATTTTGCGCGCGTCGGCGTTGTAGAATTCCTTTCCTTTGTCCGTTTGCAGATTCCTAGGGTATCGCGCGTCTTCGCGAAAAATCTTTCGGAGAGCCGTCGCGACCTCCTTTCCGCTCATACTCTTGAGCGGAATCGCCCAGGCGTACTTGCTCAGCACATCGATGACCGTCAGAATGTAATTGTGACCCGCGTTTTCACGCGAATAAGGACGCATCTCGACCACGTCGGCCTGCCACAGGTCGTCGTAACCGCGCACCACGACGCGGCGGCGAGGAAAGTTTTTTCGCGCCGGCGCGTGCAATTCCTCCACGAGTCTTCGTTTTTCCACGCTCATTGCTCAAGAAGGTTCAATATACTCAGAATGCTGCCGATCTGGATTTCGTGCTTATCCACGGTATTTTTCACAGTTACGAACTGGCTTCTAAATTCTTTTATCAGATCTTTGAAATTCTTTCTGAGTTCCGCGATCACTCCCTCGACGTAGCTCATGTTCGTCGCGTCGGTGCCGACCTCCGGCGCGGCTACGCGTCGTATTTTGCGCTCCGACGCGTCGTAGGAATCCTCGTTCAAACGAAGCGCGTCGTTCTTCAGCGTCGCAATTTCGCCTCTCAATTCTTCAGTCGCGTCGTTCTTCCTGATCTCATCGGTCACGACGCTCTTGAGCCGCCCGATCGCGCCCTCTACGTAGCTCTTGTTCGTCGCGTTGGTGTCAATTTCCGGCGCGGCTACTCGCCGTATCTTGCGCTCCCTCGTGTCGTAGGAATCCTCGCTCATAAAGAGCGCGTTGTTGCGCGTGTAATTACGCAGGGATTCGATCGAGGAGCGTAATCTCACCGTGGACGCACCATCGATTCCGCCACCGTTGCTCCGATTTGTCAGAGACATGCCGAATTTGTTCACGGACATCGCGCGCGGGGGAGGCGCTGGAGAGCGTGCGATTTGTACTGCCGTCGCGATCGACGCGACCGATCAATTTATGACGAAACCGGCCTCGCCAAGTTCCTCAATTATCGACAGAATTTCGTTGTCGTGAGCGTCGTTGCCGGCCCGACGAGAAGCGTCTAGCAGTCGAAGTCGATCGATCAGCTCGTTGGGATCGTCCCAGTGAACGTAATCGATCGCGTTGTCGGTCAGTCGCATGGCCGACGGTCCGACACCCTTCGTAGTCCCAACTTTGTGAGACGGGAGTACGAGCGGCGCTATTATTTTTGTGTACTTGTATCCCTTGTTGCACATGACAGGCCTGCCGGCGCTGCGATCGCGTTTGTGAGCGCTGGTAGCGAAAAGTATACTCCTGTACGTTCGTTTGTCTCCCTGTCCGTGTAGGTGCTGGCGTTGGGAGTACGCATGAAGATCAACTCGTACAGACCGCGCGTGACCTTGTATCGTACACCGTCGATGATCGCGGAGTCATCCGCGGCCACGTCAAATCGCTTGTTACCCAGCATCGTGCCGTTCTCGCCGAGATACACTCCGTAGACGTGGTCGATCTCCTTTTTTCTGTCGCCGCTCAGAAGAGCGCCCACGTACTCCCACCCTAACGGTCCTAGTTGGCTATCCAGAGCGTCGCGACCTTCCACCGTGGTCAAAGACTCCGTGACGGACGTCTCCAGCACGGGGGGTGGAGTCGTAGTCTCCGAGACGATCTCACGTTCTCTGGGTAAAAACCGGACCGAATCGGCGTGGATCGGCGTGGAGCTCGCGATAGTCGTCGTCGCGGGAGCCGAACTCAACCGTGCTGGACGCGACTCTTTTTTTTTCCACGGTCGTCGTTGTCCTTGTTGGCGTGAATAAGTCGTCGTCGTCGTCCTCCCCGTAATCGCGCTCCAGGTCGGCGCCAGCATCGTCGTCGTCATCGCCGTAGTCACCGTTCTCGCTATCCTTCTTCGCTCTCTTCGTCGTTTTCATCTTTCTCGCGAGCGTAAAGCTACCGCCGCCGCCGTCGTCGTCGTTGTCAATCTTGCTCGATCCTTTACCCCTGCGTTCCACGTCATCGGCGAGCCGTTTCAGAGGTTTGACGATGGGCTCGTACCTCTTTTCCAGAGCGATCTCGCTCTCCATTTTCCGGCCCTGAGAGCGGCGTACTTTCTGTGAATCGAGGCGCGCGTTTTGGCTATCTCTCGCGCGGTCCTCTCTCTCGCGATCGCGCTCATACTCGCGTCGTTCGGCGAAGCACACTGATCGGCTCTACAGCACGGCGAAGTCGTGGAACCCCCGTCTATACCGTCCGCCTCGCAACGCGCTGTCCTTGTCTATCACGGCGAAACCATAAGTGCGTCGCCAACACTCGCGACAGAAGGCGCGAAATTCGTCGTACGACATGTCGATGTTCACGTGATCGTCGTACACGTGTCGCAGATTGGTGCCGTCCTGCATGGACAGGATCAACAGATTTGCGTTATCGCGCACGATATGTTTTGGTATTTTGGCATACGTCTGAAAGAGATAGAAGCAATCGATATTCGAATGTCGACCCATAGAAAAGTACTCCCTCATTCTGTCCTGCTTGTCGCAGGCGACGTCATCGAAGACAAAGACCGAGTCGGGAAGCGCCTCGTTGGGTGGAACGACGTCGCGATTGTCGGAAAACGCGCGATAGCTGATCTCGTCCATAGGCTCGAACAATCGTTCGAGATATCGATACTTCGGTTGTTGCAGAGATTTCGAGTACACGTATACGTTCTCGAAACAAAGACCGTGCGGCTGTTCCAGCAGACTCACCAGAACGTTCGTCTTACCGCAGTTAGAGGGACCGCAGATAATGCAACGTACGACGTTCGGTAAGAGAGGACCGTGTCTGCGCGATTCTCCGCTTCCTCTCTCGGTCGCGCCCGACCTTGCCAGCGTTTTGCGATCCACATTCGAGACTCCTATCGTCACCGACTGTCGCACGAATCGCATTGTGCCCTCTCTTTCTCTCTCGCTCTCTCTCGGTCTTTTCCACAAGCGCGCGCTCGCTCGATTCGTTCGCGATGAGCCCCCGAGCGCCGGGGAGGGGTGCGGAGCACGGACGTCGTTTTGTTTCGTCGCGCGTGCGCAAACGCTTCGCGCGCAAGTATAAGTAGCGCGAGCGTGTCGTCGTATCCGTAGAAATTCGATCTAAAAAGCAACGAATCGTTCACGCGCATCGGTGATCGAGATGTTTCCCATCATACTGACGGACAGGCGCGATATTCTCGATCTGACCGCCGAGGAGCTGCAATTCGTTCCAAAGATCGTTCTGTTGCGTAAATTTGGGAAATACGTGCAACTGCTGTGGGACCGTTTGCCTGAACATATAAAAGCGGATCCCGAGGTGCAGAAATATCGCTCGTGTATGGAACATTACAATCGTCCGTGGCAGCAAACGCACATAGACGGTCCACCGCCGCTCGTCAAGGACTGCTACGAGTGCAACCGCGCTCTCACTCTGAACGGTGAGTCGTCGAAACGTTTCCGTTCGACTTAAGAAGAAGAAAAAAAACCCTCCCGCAACCGCGACCAAATGCGCGTCGCCGATCGACTGCTCGCCGAGAGGGCGCGCGAGCGCGTCACCGCGAAGGACTCGACGGCCAGTGAGAGACTCGCCGCGGCGGCCGTATGGGCGGCTATGAAGGCGAAGACGAAACTGGGCATGGGTATGGAAAGGAAAAAAGGAAAAAAGAGGAAAGGAACGGAATCGAGAAGAAACGCGAGGACGAGGAGGAAGAGGCGGAGGATACTTCCGACAGCGAAACGCGGCGGCTTCTTGCCTTTTCTACCGATGTTGGGCGCGCTCGGTTCCTTGATCGGTGGCGCGGCTGGCGTGGCCAAAGCTGTGAGCGCCGGCAAAGCGGCGCAACGACAACTCGAGGAACTGCAGCGACACAATCGCGCGATGGAGAGTCGCGGGTTGTGCCTCGCACCGTATAAGAAGCGCGGAGGTGGCGCGAGGAGAATCGTCGAAAAAAAAATTTTCGCGGAAGAAGGCGACGTTAGCGGCGACGTCGGATCTGCCGCCGTACGGCGTCACGACAAACGAGCAGCTCGATCGTGACGTACAATCGTCGCGCGTTTCAGACGTTCGAGCAGAGAATCTGCGGACAGTTGTGCCTGCGATTTCTTCGCGATATCGATTGGGGGAGTGGTGGACGATCGACGTTCTCCCGCGATGTCGCTGACGCTCACGTTAACCGGAACCAGCAGCGTTCTCACGGCGAGTCACTTTCCCGCTTTAGATCTGAGCGACGGCGAGTACGAGCTGGGTTTGGCGACTTTTGAGACGTACAACTCGATACCGAACGTTACGTCCGCGAATAATTGATTTTACTTCGGCGAGGACGACCGGAAGATCGTCGTTCCGGAAGGGTCGTACGAGCTGCGAGCTGTGAGCAGATATCTGCGCGCCGCTCTTCTTCATCGCGAACGTCGCGCCCGCGAGAGAGAGAAAAAGAAAGAGAAGAGAGAAAAACTGCAGGCCGATGGCGCTGGACGGGTAAAAGAAAAAAACCGAACGGAGAAGGACGACGACGACGACGATAACGACGACGACGCTTATCGCATATACGAAGACGACGACGACGACGACGACGATGACGACGGTGACGGTTATGGCATATACGAGGACGACGGCAAGAACGACGACGATGACGGCGGTGATAGAACGACACTCGCTCTTCGCGCCAACGAGAATACCATGAGGAGCGAGATAAAGTGTGCCTACAGAGTAAATTTTACAAAACCGAACAACATCAATTCTCTTTTGGGTTTCTCGCGCGATCGTATCCTAAAACCGAACAAATAGTACGTTTCCGACGGACCCGTTGACGTCATGAGCGTGAACATAATTCGCATTGAATGCAGCATCACCACGGGAGCGTACAGCAACGGACGCTCGGTGCACGCGATACACGAATTCGCGCCGAAAGTTCTACCGGGATATAAACTGTCGGAGACTCTGACGCAGATCATTTACCTCCCGATCGCCGCGCGAAACGTCACCGATATCACGGTGCGAATCGTGGATCAGAACGATCGATTGATCGACTTTCGCGCCGAGGAGATAACGATTAGACTGCACGTACGTCGTCGCCGCAGTTAGTGTGTGTGTGCGCGTATCTCCGCGACCTGAAGAGAGAGAGAGAGAGAGAGAGAGAGAGAGAGAGAGAGAGAGAGAGAGAGAGAGAGAGGAGAGAGAGAGAGGAAAGAGAGAGAGAGAGAGAGATTGATTAATTGATTAATCGTCATTTATTATACGCTCTGGGACAGGTCCCCTAAAGCGTTAAGACATTGTTACACAATATGCAAAATTCAGAAAGCGCAAAACATACAACGATGAAACACACAAAAAAAGAAAGTGTATATATATATAAATAAAGAATGAGCATATAAAGAAAACAACAAGGTAACTACAAGTATTACATATGCTCAATTGTGAGTCTGCAGCGATTGCCGGAGCAAATACTCGTAAAATTTATGCTTAAATTCGCAAATGGAAGAAGAATTGCGGATGTCGGGAGGAATGTCATTCCACAGTTCAGCAGCCAGGAAGCAAAAGGAGCGCTTGAAGAACTCCGTGCGGCACAGCGGGAGGTTAAGAGCGCTACCCAGGGCCCTAGTATCGCGCAAGGCTATATCACGCTTAAATACGAAATTACTGTACAGGACCTGAGGTTTCTTCTTCCGCAACACGGAGAAGGTCAAGTTCCCCACGAAGTACAAACGTCGAAAACCAATTCTTAGCCAACCAAGTCTGGCTAAATAGGGAGTTATATGCTCGTCCCACTTGACCTGGTAAATGAAGCGGACGCATTTGTTGAAGGCCCTCTGCAAGCGTAGGTCCTGCTCACCTGTGATATTGGTTTGGACCGAGCAGCAGTAGTCAAACAGAGGAAAAATAAGAGCCATGATGAGCCTAATACGGAGAGAAATGGGCAGGAGATGTTTGCCGAGCTTTAGCTGGTAAAGCGCCAAATTCACACGAGAGATTGTCTTCGTGGTCTGCTCGGTCCAAGAAAGTGTACTGGTGATGGTGACACCCAAGTATTCCACCGTATCCGAGAAAGGAATAGTAGTGCCGTCAACAATAATGTGGGGTAAGGCACTCATCTCCAGGTCACTAATATATCGCAGTGTTCCCATGATCATCGCTTTAGTTTTCCTGGGGTTAATCGTGAGCATGTTGTCCGTTGCCCAACCTAGAACCCTACAAATATCCTCGTTGATAAGAGAGATAGCCTCACAAAGCAATCCAGGTTTTGTGTGGAGATAGATCATGAGATCATCAGCATAGAAATTATATTTGCAGTGCTTCAGTACGATCCTAAAGGTCCTCATGAGTACGTCCTCATAGAGTACGAAGAGTATGGGTCCCAGTACAGAACCCTGGGGCACCCCCCCACGTACCGATTTGTCAGATGATAGCCTACCGGTGACGGGATCGCGCACGGCCTGCTCCCGATTCGTTAGGTATGAGCAGAGCCATCGCAAGGCAGAGCAAGAGAAACCCAGATTTCTAAGCTTGATGATCAAGAGTCGATGGCAAACATTATCAAATGCTTTTGTGAAGTCAAAGAATACTGCGACAGTGATCATTCTCTTGTCTGCGGCCATCCTAATGTCATCCAGGACTCTGATCAGAGCTGTCTGCGTGGAGAAATCCCTCCTGTAAGCCGACTGAAAGGGATCCAAGATGTCACAATCCTCGAGATAACTCACGATTTGATCCGCCGCGATGCGCTCCAAGACTTTGGACATTGCGCATAGTATTGAGATGGGCCTATAGTCGTTAAGTTCTGCAGGGCGCTTCACCTTAGGAATCGGACAAATATTGGCGCACTTCCAGACCTCCGGAAAAACGCCGTAAGTCAGACAGAAATTAAAAATATGAGTCAGTGCCGGTAGAATGCAAGGAAGTGCCCTCACAACCAAACTACGGGGAAGTCCATCCCTGTCCACCGCTTCCGATCGGCCCATACGGAAAGCCTTACTAATGTCCCTCGGTACAATGTGTTTCCAATAAAATCTAGAGTCTTCGTATACCTCTTCGCCTAAGTGGAAAGTCCCACTGGTACCGGGATCAGAAATCCTGTCGCCCGTAAAATGGTCGTTCAACTCGTCGACATCAAAAACGAGTTTGTCAGCCACAGCTTTAGTTCTCAAAAGTTGAAATGTCTGAGTTTCTTCCAGATAAGATTAGGCTCGTTAACCCTTCGTAATCACACTGGGTCGATTTGACCCGCGCTCAAGTTTGAAGCTAAAATATCGGTAAGTGCCTGGCTTAAAATGGGGTTTGGCTCGCCATCTACCGAGAGTTTGAAGTATCCTCTATCGGTAGAGATCGTTGGTCATTTGATTAAAGCGTCTGTATTTGTATGACAGCGGTTGCGGAAACATCGTGCAAAAATGCGGGTCAGATTGACCCATAGTGTGACTAGAACGTAGTTTCAGTGAAAAAAAAATCGGATTTTTTTATTGTCTTTAAAACAAGTGTCTGAACCGTAAGTGTGACTGTGGCATCTGCGATATTTTTTTTCCATTGTTTTTATAATAATAACGGTGTTATTTGTTATCAGATGGCATACAATCTGCGTAGCAGTAGTGAGTTTTTGCTGGACCAAGCGATCGTAAATTCTCGGATTTGGCACAAATGCCATTCTATGAATCGAGGAAAGGAAAGCGAAGTACTTACAGCTAAACAATGCCTACAAAAATTGTCGCACTATCTCGTAGAACCCTTGTTGAAAGAACGTCACAATATACTAACCCTCCGGCTTAACATTAAAAAAGGAATAGAGTCAATCCTCGGTATAGATTTATTTGGCAAAACGAGCAACAAAACCGTTTGGTAAAACGGGTCAGATGCGTATTGTGCCCGCCAAGGCAAGATCGGAAGACTACTCAACGGTGCCCCCTCTTGCACCCGGCCGATGTGCGACATTCATCGCGTTAATCTCTGCGTCAACTGCGGTGGCACTGAATAAATGACTTTTTTGTCGTTTTATAACGAAAAAACAATAATGCTTATGTTTCTGTGTACTCAGGATATACATAATAATAATAAACACATTATTTTCTGATAAATCCACATTTTTTTCACTCCAAAATTGGGCTTCTTCATATGCCGGAATAATACCTTTTTTGAAACGCGCACTAGAGGACTATTTTTTTTCTTAAAGTGTCGTATCTTAGGAGTATAACCTGCAAATTTTATTTTAAAAATTAAAAAATTAAAAAGTTATGATTTTTTAAGTGAAAAAGCTACTTTTTACTCATGTACTCGTTCACGATTTTTTTCAACATATTGCCATTTGATTTCTCACAAATTCGCAGTTGTTTTATATTCTAGAATGTTCAAGGTATGTTCCAGAATTATTTGAACCCTATCGGACCGATACTATTAAAATGCCAACCATTTAAAAATCGACTGGGTCAATATGACCCAGTATGACTAGAATGATATTCTAGAGAAGTGTGACTACGAAGGGTTAATGTAGTGGAACTCCCTATAGAAATATTTGGCTTTAGCCCTCCGCACCTCGAGCTGAACTTGATTTTTCAGACGCCTGAAATGATCATAATTGGCATCCGTTCTATTCCTCTTCCAAACTCTCCTTGATATGTCCCTGGTTTTCATTAGCGACTTGATTTCAGGCGTGAGCCAGGGCGCAGGCAAATGCTTCGGTTGGATGACTCGATAAGGAGCATGTTTGTCATAACAGGTCAGAAGAAAGTCATTCAGGATCCCGAGTTTAACGTCGATGTTGTCAGATGTGTACAGGTCCTCCCAATTCTGGGCGTCCAATTCGGCTAAAAAGTCCTCAAGGTTGAACGTGCGGAAGTCACGAACACGAATGGTGCGTCTAGGAACACGCTCGATCTTGATGTCGTAGGTGATTCCAATGAGATCATGCGCAGACAAAAAGCAAGCATCGTGCTGCTCGTGCCGAATTAGTTTGTCCGCTTCATCTATAATGCACAGGTCAAGTAGAGTAGAGGCAGTACGTGTGTGGTGCGTGGCTGTAAAAGGCACAAGAAAAAGATCTGCCGCACGCACGAGCGATAAGATCTGCTCTGAATCGAAGGTAACAGAACGGAGATCCGCGTTGAAATCTCCAAATATTACAGAATGCTTGTAATTCACTGGACAGGCGGAAAATGCATTAAAAAAGTCAGATAGAAATCCACTATGAGGAGGCCTATATACGACAGCAAGCAAGACCTTGGAGTAGGAATTGATTGAGACTTCAACAATCAAGTATTCTGGTCTTCCTTGACAAATGTCTCGGACTGACGCAGAATCGTCGCATGAAAAGTGACAGGCACATAGATAGCAACCCCCCCTCCAGCCCTGCCAACGCGAATCACATCTTAAGAGACGGTAGCCGTGTAGAGAAACCAGATGGTCAGGTACGTGAGGCTTAAGCCAGGTTTCAGAGAGACATATGATGTGATACCCCGAATCATTGAAAAAGGACTGAAATTCGTCGAAATGTGCAAGCAATGATTGGCAGTTAACATGACAGAGACGCAAGTGATGCGCAGGCTTATCCATAGTTTATGCTGCTAATCCTTTCCGACATTCGTTTACGTAAAATCGGGCAGTTCTTATTATCCAGGGCGGAATGATGTCGATCCGCTTGTGGCAACCACCGCTTGCAATTTCCGCATTCAGGTGTTTTGCTTCTAGCGGTGCAGACCTTAGTCTCATGACCGCCAGCACAATGACCGCATAAAGTCGTAAAACGACAATGCTTCGCAAAATGACCGAAGGTCAGGCATTTGAAGCACTGAAGAATCCTAACGTAATCGGTGATCTCACAGGCATAGTAATTTATAAATATAAATTTGTCATTCAATAAGGAAGTGCGGATGTCCGGAGTGACCTCGATCACGCAGTTGGAAGTGCGTCGATTGTCTTTCTGAGGAAAAATGTACACGACCTTGACCTCCGGTGCATCGAAAACCCCAAGTTCAGGGTAACCAAATCCTCCAGAATCTCCTCCCTGGACATATCGCAAGGCACTCCACGCATCAGCAGCCTTGGGTTTACCT